>NW_022195598.1:0-60631 GCF_008641045.1 Pistacia vera
CTAATTAGGGGTAGAATGGTCAAATTGCCCTTAGGGAAGAAAATATCTAAAACTTAACAAACATTTTGGTCGGCCTGTCGCCGCGGCGAGGAAGCTTCTGTCGCCGCGGTGAAACTGTCCAGCATGTTTCCCCGTGGCTTCAACACCTCTTTGCCGCAGCAAAGATTCTTCTTCGCCCCAGCAAAGCTTGAAACACTGAACTTCTTCTATTTTAACCAATTTCAGGGCAAGTATTCAACACAACACTCAATCAACGGTCAACTAAACAATATTACCAAGAAACCAACTCAAATAAGAGCAAAAGACGAAACATAACTACGTACCTCAAGTGGGGCATTACATATTTGGAAAAGTTCCAAGCAGTCGACCACTGCCGACTCCACTGTAGAAGATAAATATATTGCCGCTTCAGAAGCAACAAAAAAAGGTGTGTGGATTCACAAATTTGTAGCCGAACTTGACGTGGTTTCGAACATGGGTTATCTGTTAACCTTGTTTTGCGATAATAATGGTGCGATTGCACAAGCAAAGGAACCAAGAGAACAACAGAAATCAAAACATATTTAGCGTAAATATGACTTTTGAGAGGGCTTATTAAAGTTGGAGAAATTTTGGTGCATAAAACACCTTCAGCGAATAACATAGCTAACCTACTTACTAAAGCGATGACATAGAAGAAATTAGATCATCATCTTGAGAAGATGTGTATTCGATACCACAATGATTGGCTCTAGTGCAAGTGGGAGTTTTGTTAGTGTATGCCCTAGGAATCAATTGTGTCATCGGTTCCAAGGTATTATGTTTTGTATATGTATATGTTAATGTATATATTTTGTATATACATTTCTATCTTATCAATAGAAGAAAGTGTTCTTATTTGACATGTGGTTTATTGCTTCACTTATATATATGTATTACTATTAGAGTAGGTGCCCTAGAGCCAATCAATTATTGTGGAATTGACTCTTTGTAATAATGTTTATTAATTAATAAAAGGCATTATCTACTATATCATGTAAACCATAGTTGTATGTATTGATATATGTCCTTAGAATGGTAGAACCGTGATGAGGGTATCAAGTATTTCAAATCTTGATAGTGAGAACCATATGAGCACATATGGTGGCCATTCTAGAAACGTCCATAGTCCTAGTACTATTCTGACCAAAGGCACAAATAATATGGTAAGGCTATCATAGTATTAAACGACCTTGTCGAAAGGCAGTGACTGATCTCACTTGTCAAGGTTATTTACTAACAGCCTGGTGCAATACATGGGTGCTTGCTATAGGCAAGTTCACTGGACTAACCCACCAAAAGATTCCATATAGATGGTAACCCCAGTTCTATGGAACAAATCCTCTAACGAATGGTGGTGCATGTGATCCTTAGACTTGAGATCACTGGAGCGCCTTGTGCACTGATTGCTGTAGTTTGACACTAGCCCAACGCAGTTCTATTCAGAGCTGTCAATACGGTAGTGATTGACTGTATCAACAAGTGTATCAAGACTATGGTGGATCGACAGAAGATTCAACACTCCTGGGTATGGGAGAAGTTATCTCATGGCGCAATTCAATTAGTGACAATGACAATAAATTTGTAATCACAGTGGGATTGAGTTGTTGCTCAATTCAATTCATTATTCCAGTCATTGGTCCAATAACTGAATACAAATATATCGAGAGTAAACTAAGGTTGACACTATTTCTATACCCCAGTCTCAATGAGATAACAGAAGATAAAAGGTTTTGATTGCACGGTAACTATATCATTGACAGGTAGCTATTTCGCTGGATCTAAATCTATCAGGTGGCCATGATGCCTTGCTAGGGTCCAATCTTGTTCTATGTGTAGTGAGATGATTAATTGGTGTTAATCACGATACTACTCACTGCCAGTATGGTGAGGAGCCTACAGGTCACACAAATAGAAGATAATTTAAGAATCAGTTTGTGCAATAGGCGTTTTTGTCTTTTAGGGCAAAAGGGTATTTTGGTAATCTCATAGTGTAATTAAATTTGCTGAGGTTGTTGCCTATATTTAATTTAATGTTAAAATTAAATAAATGAGATTTTATTTAAATATATGTACACATATATTTAAATGGATTATTATTATTATTAAATGTTAATATATTTTAATAAATATATTAATTGATTTTAATTAAAATAAAATATCATGATTAGGAGTTTTGGACATAAGGGTTGTTTGGGTTAGAGCCCTAGCCTATTCCTCATTGGAATAGGGTTTCACATGCACTATACAAGTGCATGTGTTTTGTGATTTAATATGGAATTCAATTTTTCTTTCTTTGATTGAAAGGAGGCAGCCCTGTAACGCCCCACTTGAGGTACGTAGTTATTGTTTCTTCTTTTACTCTTATTTGAGTTGGTTTCTTGGTAATATTGTTTGATTGACCTTGGATTGAGTATTATGTTGAATACTTACCCTGAAATTGGTTGAAAATAGAAGTTCTTCAGTGTTCCAAGCTTCGCCGGGGCGAAGAAGAATCTTCGCCGTGGCGAAGAGGTGTTGAAGCCACGGGCAAGCTGCTAGACAGTTTCGCCGCGGCGACAGAAGTTTCTTCGCTGCGGCGACAGGCCGACCAAAATGTTTGTTAAGTTTTAGATATTTTCTTCCCTAAGGGCAATTTGATCATTCTACCCCTAATTAGCAGGAAAAGTGGGGAGTAAAATGTAAGGATTTTTCATGGAGAATATGTTGATATAGGGGTGTGTTTGTAATGAATCAAAGGATATAGATAGAATTCCCAAAGAAGAGTAAGGGCAAAATGGGAATGCTTGTGTATAAATTTCATTAAAAGGAATTAGGACATTGCAAACCCCTCATTCTTCTTCTACAACGCCACTTTCCTCTCTTGCTTCCTCTCAATTTCTCTTTCTTTTGATCAAGGAGTTTTAAAGGGCTTGTGGGGTGATTTGAGGTAGAAAATCAACCTAAGGCATCCTAAGGTAAGGATTCTTGCTTTGGTTGTGAAGTCTTGTGAGTTTTTGTGTATATTGAATATTAAGGGTTTTTGTTCTTTTCTTTAAGAGTAGAGAAAAAGTCAAGCAAACCAAGTGAAAGGAAGAGTTAGTGAAGTCTCTCCATAACAAGGTAAGTAAACCCCAACCCAAGTTGAGATTTGGAAATTTTCTTGATTAGGGTTTTGATAGCACTTATGTATGTGTGTTATATACATGTTATATGCCATGTTATTGAGGCTTAAATAGAGATTTCTAGTGACTATGTGTGATTGTTTATGCCTTTCAAATATAAGAAGTGAGTTGTGGTTGGAAAGGTGTAGTTTGAGATGGAATTGAAGGGGTATGGGGAACCCTTTTTGGAAGTGTCTTTCTTTGGCAGGTTATGTGGCTATGTGAGGGGGTTTCCCCCATTTTGGATGGTTAGAGAAAGATTTAGAATCATTGCTATAGTAGAGTTTTATAATGCACTTGAGTTGTTTGATGAAATGCCTAAAAAGGTTTGAGTATGAGTGTGAACCTTAATTCTTTCAACATTGCATGTTGGCATTTCATAAGTGCATTAGTGGAGATGAACCATCCATAGGCACTAATTGTGCATTGAAAAGTGACCTAGAAAGAGTAGGAAACTTGTGTATGCATTACTATAGAGTAGAGAACTTGGTGGATGCAACTACTCTAAGGGTAGAGAGAATGAAAAATGCTAGAATAGAGTGAATGAGAAGAGTAGTAGAAATGGGTTGTGCTTTGTGATCATCACCCGACAGTTAGAGAATCGGGTTGATGCTTTGTGATCAACACCAAATAGCCATTAGAGATGGGTTGATGCTTTGTGATCGTCACCCGATAAGTAGTAGAAACGGGTGGATGCTTTGTGACCACCACCCGGTTAGTTATTAGAAAGGGGTTGATGCTTTGTGATCACCATCCGACAGTGATTAGAGACGGTTAATGCTTATGATCGTTACCCGAAAGTTATGAGGAACGGGTAGGTGCTAGGTGATCTCCACCATAGGTTACGAAAATCGGGTAGGTGCTTCGTGATCCCCACTCGGTAGTCACTAAGAACGGGTTGGTACTGTGTGAATTCCACCCGATAGTCATGGAGAGTGAGATGGTGCTGTGTGAACGCCATCCGGCCGTACCTCCGGTAAGATGAGGCCATGACGTTTAGTAGAAACAGAAATAGAAACAGAAATAGTGTAAGGAAAGAATTAAGAGTAATACATACGGGGACAAACAGATAGAGGGTTTTACTTACTGAGCATTATTTTGTGCTCACCCCGTTATTTTTCCTTTGTGGATGCAGGATCTAGGTGTTGATGCAGTCGGAGGGGCGTTGGCAAGCGAGGAGCAATAGCTACACTGTTTCCCCTGTTATGCCTTTTAAAATGATTTTTTTGTAAACAATACTCTTTGTGTATAAAAAGACATATGACTCATAATGAAAAGAAAGTTTTTGGGCCCAATTTTCTATTGTTATTATGCATGCATTGTATTAGCTTACAGCAGTTGTTACAAGCCCTTTCTCCCAAGTCTCATGTTTTCTCCCTTGTGCATGAATCAAATTTTTCTTTGATTTTGATTTGGTTCTTGAAGCTAAAGAGGATCTAGCGAATCCCTCTTTAGCTCTTCAGGCTATCTTTGTGTGGATTACTGCTGGTTCGATCCTATTCTTGGATCGGTAGTGAAAAGATTTAAAGACAAGTCTGGAGGAGCCTCCAAACGTGCATATGAACTCTAATCTTTACTTCGATCGTTGATAATTTTGCAGAATTTTTTATTTAACTTATAAAATATATAGTCTGTAATCTGATACTGGCTTTAAAGGAATCGATCTATGCTTTAAATTTTGTTTTTTCACTGTGTTTGTTATATCGTTTCCTTACAGTGGTATCAGTGCTTGGGTACTAGATTATATAGTTTAATTTGAGATTGATAACATGTATTTGATTGATAGCATGTCATTTTGTTAAATCTGTATATATTCTGCGATGATTGCATGTTTTGAGTAATCATTTGACTCAAGGAACTTAATAAATCTTAATTTGTTGATGATCTGCAAGTTTGGTGTGTTTTGATGTGGATTTTTGTTAAGATCAAATGTTAAGATTGATTGCAAAATCTATTTGGCGTTCTTTGTTGCTGGTTGAACTGATCTGATGCAGATCAGTGTATGCTCGTCGTGGCGATATAACCCATCGCCGCAGCAATCATTGTTTGGCGTACTCGCTAATTGAAAATTCAACGCTCGTCGCGATGATCATCCTTTAGTGCGATCGCTGATTGAAAATTAGCACTCGCCGCGTCGATATAACCCATCTCGCGACGTTCAAACATGGTGCATGTACGTGACAAAAATCAGCACATGCCATGGTGATATAATCCATCGCCGCAGTGAGCGTGCTTTCCAGTGCATAGGGGCCTAAGTGAAAAGTTTTAAAAATTTTGGACCAAAAGAGATTTACAAATTCTCAGGGGTTAATTGGTAATTTCACCCACCCAATTCAAAATTGATTGTTTTGAATGTATGCAATGTACTTGTTTGAATATTGCATGATGCCTGGTACATGAGCCTTAAGATATATGGTGAATGTTTTAAATTATTTTTGGGTAGGTATGATTGTAAATTTTAGATAGGGCCTGCATGTCCTGCCTTTCTTCCCCTTCTCAATGTACATTCTCTTCTCATCTCATTCCCTTCGAATGTAAATCGAGGTTTCTAAATTTATTGACGTAAAATTAGTTTAATATTAATTTCACTATAAATTTAATACGATGTATTTTATAATGTACTTGAAGACGGAGCAAGGACGAGGCAATCATACCTGAAGACTCAAGATATTTATTACAGGACTCCTAGGTGACCCACCTATTCCTCTAGGCTCGAGAAAATCAATTTTAGCTAGGCCATGTACCAGCACGTTTGCATTTTGTTTAGAATGCATGTTAAGGTTGAATGTTTAATAACATTCAAACGATGTCATTCTAACAAAGATAATAAAGCTAGTGAGACGTAAAATAAAAACCCTCAAATAAAGTATATTAAATCATATGAAAGTCTTCCATCACCATGGGTTTAATCAAACCACTATTCATCAGAACCTTGTTTAGCAAAGCGAATGGTACACTTCTACTAGTGGGAGGTTAAATTTCATTGGAGTTTTCCTTAATTGTGATGGGTTGACTTAAAATGACAGTTTTGCTTGTTCGCCAAAGCGAAGGTTGATAAACACATCATAGGTATAGTAGAGAAGTACATGTATTGTGTGTACATGGTGACATGTATTTTCCACTCTATTGATACTGAGAATCACACTTGAGGATGATGGCTAGGTCATTGGATTGTGTGATTAGCTTCTTAGCTTGTTTCACATTTGAGGTTGATAGTGGGAGCTATCAACTGGCGTGGATTAAGTTTGTTGACCTACCTAATCAACCCATTTTGGCTTGTTCACTAAAGCAAAGGTTTGAAATGGGCTAGATGAGATCTCAGTTCACTAGAAAACTAGTGGGCTTTCCCAAGTTAATAGTGAGGGCTATTGACTTGAGGAAAATAGTGGGAGCGATTGTTTAATAAAAGGCCTTATTAAATAATAATAATAATAAACATTGTAATAACGGTTACTTATTCTGCACTTGTAAATTTACTTAAAATTGAGCAAAATGATCCCAACATCACTACGACAAATCATTGAACTCGGAAACTAATGGAATGGTGAGAACTTCGTTGACTGGTATAAAAGTATAAATAATATACTTCAGTTAAGTGATAGATTATACACCATTGAGTAGGCTTTTTCACCAAAGCCTGCTGATAGTTCTATCCATGAGACTGGGTATGTATGTGTGAAGCATACACATGATGCAAAAGCAAAAATGACTAGATATATTATGCTTACATCAATGACACCATTATTGCGATAGCAATGCTGGAAAATGGATTTAGCTTCTACTCTTCATTTTTTTCAAAGAAATGAGAAGCATATGGTGTCTCGATCATTGTTCAGATGCAAGGTGGAAGACAATACCAAAATTGGCAATCATATACTCAAGTTGACCGAGTATATGAATAGGCTTGAGATTTTGGGATGCAGACTTAATGAAGGTTTAGCGATAAACCTAATATTACAATCTTTGCCAGATTCTTACTCTCAATTTGTCTATGACTTCATTGAGGATGATACGAATAATATCTTTTTTGAGCTTCTAGATATGTTGAAGGCTACTGAGTCAAGCATGAAAATGTCAGAAACGTTGACATTAGTTGAAGCCGGCTCAAGTGAGAAGGAAAGGGCTCAGAACTCATTGGAAAGAACTGTTGCAGAAAGGAAGGACGTTTGTCCTCACTGTAGGAATCCCATCCACTGGAGGAAACATTGCAAGGCCTTCCTAGCAAAAAGGAAGAAGAACGTTACTTGTTCAATAGGTACGTGATTGAGATTAACTTCGCCCATCAACATCTTGGGTCATTGACACAAGATGTGGTACTCACATTTGTTCTAATGTGCAGGAACTGCAGTAAAGTAGATTGCTCACTGAGGGAGATGTGGACCTATCAATTGGAAATAGAGCACATGATGCTACATTTGCTATAGAATCTTATCATCTGATTTTGCCTACAGGCTTGTTTCTTGAAACTTGTAGATTATTATGATCTTTCTCCAGTTTCTAGAAATTATATTTCTGTGTCCACATAGGACAAATGTGAATATTACTTTACTAATGGATTATTGTCCTTGAGTGTAAATAATATTCTTTATGGAACTGTTTCATAATAATATATTCTTAAAATAGACAATAAAGATAATCTCAAAATGACAACTATGTCAACTGTGGCAAGTTGAGCTAAATATACCTAAAGGAATGTGGGATAGTATTAAAACCCGCCTCTCCATGTACACCTCAGCATAATGGTGTGTCTGAAAGGAGAAATAAGACCTTACATGAAATGGTTAGGTCCATGATGATTTTTTATGATTTGCCCACATAATTCTTGGGTTGTGCCCTAGAGACTGCGACTCGTGTACCAACTGTATACCATCAAGGTCTGTAGATAAGACTCCATATAATCAATAGAGTGAGCAAAAGCCCAAGTTGTCTTATCTAAAGATTTAGGGTTGTGAAGCTTATGTCTAGATATTGACTTCGAACAAGCTGGGCCCAAAATCCTGCATATGTATATTTGTGGGGTATCCTTAGAAGACCAAAGGATACTATTTCTACCATCCAAAACAGCACAAAATTTTTGTTGCTCGTACTGGTGCCTTCCTAGAAAATGAATTTTTCTAAGAAGTACTAGTGGGAGAAAGGTAAAACTCGATGAAGTTCTAGTACCACAAGATACATTAGATGAAGGATGGGAATACGTGCCACAGAAGGCTGTTGAACATCGCGAGGAGGTTACTCCACAATTTGTGAATCAAAGTGAACCACCTCAAGTAGCATAGGAGCTACGTAGATATGGGAGATTACGTCGTGAACCTGAGAGATATGGTTTTCTCGTTACTCAACATGGTGATGTACTAGTCTACAAAGACAATGAACCCATAACCTACAATGATGTTGTATCGGATCTAGTTAAATGGTTTAAAGCCATAAAATTTGAGATGGACTCCATGTACTAGAACTAGTCATGGTATCTGGTGGATTCACCTGAAAGGGTAAAACACATAGGATGTAAATCGGTCTTCAAGAAGAAGACTGACATGGATGGCAAGGTGCATACATATAAAGCATGACTGGTTGCCAAAGGTTTCAAACAAATTCATGGTATTGACTATGAAAAAACCTTTTGCCAGTTTCCATAATTAAATCCATCTAGATTATGCTTGCAATTGCTGCATATTATGACTGTGAAATTTGGAAAATGAATGTCATAACTATTTTCCTGAATGGAAACCTTGAAGAGGATGTGTATATGACATAACCCGATGGTTTCATTCTCGATAGACAAGCTAATGACTATAAGATTTGGCGAATGAATGTCATAGCTGCTTTCTTGAATGGAAAGCTTGAAGAGGATGTGTATATGACACAACCTAATGGTTTTGTTCTTGATGGACAAACTAATAAGATATGCAAGTTGTAGAGGTCCATATATGGACTCAAGCAAACTTCAAGGAGCTGGAACATTCATTGTGATGAAGCCATAAAAGAATTAAATTTCATCAAGAACGAAGCTAAGGCCTGTGTTTACAAGAAAGTGAGTGGGAGCGTAGTGACATTTCTAGTGTTGTATGTCAATGACATATTTCTGATTGGGAATGACATACCAAACTTGAAGTTGGTAAAGACTTGGTTATCCAAGTGCTTCTCCATGAAGGACTTAGGAGAAGTAGCCTACATTCTTGGAATAAAGATCTATCGTGGTAGATCGGGTAGGTTGCTTAGCCTAAGTCAGATTATATAGACAAGATAGTGAATGGATTCAGTATGGAAGAATCTAAGAAGGGATTTCTTCCAATGGCATATGGTGTCTATCTTTCTAAGGATATGTGTCCTAAACCACAGGATGAGAGAGATAGAATGAAGAGGATTCCATATACGTCAGCAATTGGATCCATCTTATATGCTCAGATTGATGTCTCATGTGCATTAAGCACTAGTAGTAGAAATCAATCGAATTTAAGTGAGCAATGCCATGTTGTATGCTCGGATTGATATCTTATGTGCATCAGGCATTTGTGAGGGATATCAATCGAATCCAAGTGAGCGATGCTGTGATTGCATGCTCGAACTAATATCTTATGTGCATTAAGCACTTGCAGAAGATATCAATAAGATCTAAGTGAGCAATATGTTATGTACTCAGATTGATGTCTTATGTGCATTCAACACTTGTAGAAGATATCAATTAGATCAAAGTGAGTGACACTAGATGAGTGTCAATGGACATCCCTAAGTACATGAAAAGGCTTAAGAATATGTTCTTGGATTATGGACGGGAAGATGAGCTCATTGTAAGAGGATACAATGATGCTATTTTCCAAACAGATAAAAGATTATTATAGTACACAATTTGGGTTTGTATATTTTGTCTCAATGGAGCTATAGTGAGCTAGAAGAGCTCGAATCAGAGTACTATAGTGGATTCTACAACTGATGCTTAGTATATCGCATTATTTAATGTAGCCATGTAGGCAGTTTGGATCAAGAAGTTTATTACTGAACTTGATGTGGTTCTAGGCATTGCTGATCCAATAAAGTTCTACTGCGATAAAAATGGAGCCATTGTTGTGGTTGAGGAATCACAATCTCACCAGTAATCCAAACACGTACTCAGTTGATTCAGTCTGATCTAAGAGATCGATCAGAAAGAGAATGTACAGATTTGCAGAATACCTACTAACCCATTGTTGAAGTTTCTGTTATAGCAAAAGCATGACGGGCACTTGGGTCATTCGATGTTAAATGCATGAATGATTGGTTATAGTGCAAGTAGGAGATTCTTGGAGAAGGTGCCCTAGAGCCAATCAATTATTGTGGAATTGACTCTTTATAATAATGTTTATTAATCAATAAAAGGCATTATCTACTATATCATGTAAATGATAGTTGTATGTATTGATATATGTCCTTAGAATGGTAGAACCATGACGAGAGTATCAAGTATTTTAAATCCTGAGAGTGAGAACCCTATGAGTACATATGATGGCCATTCTAGAAATATCCATAGTCCTAGTATTATTCTGACCAAGGAAACAGATAATACGGTAAGACTATCATAGTATTAAACTACCCTGTCGAAAGGCAGTGATTGATCTCACTTGTCAAGATTGTATGCTGACAACCTAGTGCAACATATGGGTGCTTGCTGTAGGCAAGTTCACTAGACTAACCCATAAGAGGATTCCATATAGATGGTAACCCTAGCGTCTATGGAACAAATCCTCTAACGAATGGTGTTAGGAAAAGATCCAGTTATGCAGCAGAATACAAAAATTAATAACAACACGGATCGTTCCATAGAACCCAAAATCAGGGCACAGAAATTACAGTTTATGCAAAAATAAGAATCTACAGAAAATTAATCTAGAGTTTAAGAAATCATATGCACATTTGGAGGCTCCTCCAAGTTATCTTTGAATGTATTTTGCTATCGACCCAAGTGTAGGATCGAACCGATGTAGTCCACATAAAGACAATCACAAGGAACTAAAGAGGGATTTGCTAGATCCTCTTTAGCCTTAAGAACAAAGAAGAAAATCAAAGAAAAACTTTGATTCTTTGCAAAAGCAAAATCTAGCGTGAGAGTGAGAGAGAGGGGCTGCTATGTTTTTCTCCTTTTTCAATGAAAGAATGAAATGAAAAAAAAAATCTCTTAACTTTTTCAATTAAAACTTTTCTTTTATAGTAAAGTTTAATTGCCCTATTCCCATATGGAATAGGCTTGGGCTTCAACCCAAACACCCCTTGTTTCCAAACACTCCCAATTAGATATTTATTTTAATTCATCATTATCTCAATTTAAATCAAGTAATTTAACAATAATGATAAAATATTTAAATATATGCGAACACATATTTAAACGTAATTTCACTTATTTAATTTTTCTAACAAATTAAATAAAGGCTATGACCTCAGCAAATTTAATTGCATTGTGAAATTACCAAAATGCCTTTTCGCCCAAAAAGACGAAAACGCCCTTCTTTCTTCCTAGCTCTTAAATTATCTTCTATGTGTGTGACCCATAGGCTCCTCATCATACTGGCAGTGTATAGTATCGCAATTAACACCAATTAATCGTCTCACTAATACACAGACCAAGATTGGCCCCTAGCAAGGCATCATGGCCACCCGATAGATTCGGATTCAGCAAAGTAGCTACCTGTCAACGATATGGTTACCGAAAGGGGATCCAAAGATCACATGACTCTTTCAATGACCTAATAAAGCTACATCAGTTTCTAACTTAGCAAAGTGTCGTTGTTTCGAGGTCACTTTAGTAGGGGATGCCAATAGGTGGTACAAGGCGTAAGACAAACACAATACACCCTTGGCAACAATTGTCCTCACTGTACTTGCAATAATTCCAAGCGAGGAATAGTTCACAATGTCACTCAACTATCTAAGCAACATTCGTTAGGAAAGAGACGAACCCTGACCTCGTACCTAACGAGGTTCCAAACGAACAAGCAAGGTCGCGGATGCACCTGAGGAATCAATCCAAACTTTGCTAATAACAGAATAAGCCGTAGACAAAGCTGTGGAAAGACCTTCAAAGCAAAGACCATGTGAGCCTAGCCAAGTTCTATCAAATGGTCCTTAACTGTTAGTGTGCCCTAACGTGTGTCGGTTTCAAGGCATTATATCTTGTAATTTCTTTTAATGGAATAAAAAAGTTTTGATTTCATATGTACGTTTACTACTTCATTTTATTATTTATAATGCATGTGAAATGTTAGGATATATGAAATCTTTAGAAGATCAAATCTTGAAGCATTCCCTACGTAAGTAAGTTTAATTAGGCAATACATTGCATAGCAACATGCTAAATGTCTCCATTGAATATCATGTTGATGGTATTATGTGTGGTGATTATAGAGTTATGTCACTAAGGCATTAGCATGGCAAACAGTTAGTGAACTATTGGTCATGACATGTGGGTCGTACAGTGTACCCTTGATCCTTAGACCTGAGACATTATGGTTGGATTCGACATGGATGCAT
This sequence comes from Pistacia vera, assembly GCF_008641045.1. Lineage (NCBI taxonomy): Eukaryota > Viridiplantae > Streptophyta > Magnoliopsida > Sapindales > Anacardiaceae > Pistacia > Pistacia vera. The sequence continues at coordinate 12,660 of NW_022195598.1, forward strand.
ATGGTTCATATGGTGTTAAACACAGACTAGTCATGTCTTGTGTAGAGTCGGTTTGGTCATATGTTATTCATGTGCGAGAACAAGTGATGGTCAGATGAGATCTATTGACTCAAAATGGTTTGGTCTCGTAGTTCCGACACAATTGTCAATAAACATTGGAAAAAGGAAGTCTCTGGCTAAGGTATGAAAACTGCATATGAAAGAGTTTCAGATGACATGTTCCATTGTATTGATGGCGACTAGATTAAGATTAAGATAAGGTGGTTTTGAAATCCATGACCCCATTCTTAATTGAGATAGACAATGGAGGAGTTTTCTACACAAAACTAACAATCGAAAAAGGTTCATTAGAGTTTATCTTCTTGTGGCTTAGGGTTTATGGAGCATTGCAGATGCCTACCATGATCAGTGGGAGTTTGATCATAAAGAGTTATGACAAAACATATCATATATGATGGAGCCCACAGCTAGGTTACAGTGAACCTAAGTGGTCACATTGAAAAACAAGTATAAGAAGAGAGGGTATACATATCGTTAAAGGTTAACGTTTTGGACATAAAAGTTGTGCATCTGGTTAATTATTGGTGAGAAATTATATCCATGAAGCTACCACTTACCAGGGTAAGAAGTTTTGGTCATTATTGAATTGATTCAACAATGGGTTGATATATATCCATATATTTATTGGATTGGATTAAATTGAAATTGTTTCAAGGACAAACTAGATAATAAATTTATTAAAACTTTAATAACAATTTCAAAATTACAAAATGGTCCAGTATAAAACTATGTTTATAATCTCATTTTACACCTATTTTTAGAAGAATAATCTCACCCAAAAACCCAATTTGTTTGGCTCTCTCTTTTCATCTTGTGGTGGATACCTTAGAGGATTCTTCAAGTTATTGAAGATCTTTCATCTCCAATCAAAGCTACAAGTTTTGAAAAGCTTTAAGGTACTTTCCACCCCTTTGTTTTAATTTCAGCTATGTGAACCTTAATTCATGTTACAACCATATTCCTACCATTTTAACCCCTAATAAGCATATAATCTTTCACAAACATCAGCGAGTAGAAAGCTCATTGGCGGCCTTAGCCAAAAACTCCCATAAAAGAGCCCCTAGTAGGCACAAGATCCGCCCAACAAACAAATAGAGGCCAGGCCGTAATGATATGGACCAAATAGTTTCCAAAAAAGACAGAAAACAGATAATTGCCGAAACCATGGTATGCTGAGTACACTTCCCTGACTCACGATTTAGCTCACATCTATGAAGCCTCTCATGAGGCTAGGAGACTGCTTTTGCCAAAAGAATATGGGGGGCACCAGGTAGAAAAGATCGCTAAAATACTACTATATCACCCAGACATCGAGCACAACACTAATGAGTATCGGCCTTTGAAGATTTCATCGAGAATCTAATTGGAGTCACTTGAAAAATTTGTCAAAAAGGAGCCATCTGCGAAAATCTAAACAAGTCGAATATCAGCATCCAACAACCTAATTGAACAAATAGTATTGGTGGTATGATCTACAAGGGACCCGACATTGCAGGGAGCTCCGGTGCTCGTGCAGCATAACCGGAGGCCAAGACAGAGTTAGTCCCCGAGTAATAAGCTGCAAGCAAAAGTCGCTGAAGCGGCCCAGGCAGAAAAAGAAGTGATAAGATTCACCAGGAAGAGTGTGAACATCTCCTCACCATAAACATGATGCGATTGTATCGTAGCAAGGATCAGCAGTGCCCATTACTTAGGTAATGTTCGACAATGGTAGCGTAGCGAACATCATTTCTTGGGAGCATTTTAAGAAATGAGGTTCACAACGAGACTTGAGGGCATATCCATCATTATACAGATTTACCGGGGATAGTTTTAGTCCCCAATGGAACATCGAGTTGCCCATTTGGTTGGGGGTGATCCCTCATTACTGACGTATGTCATCTTATATTATTTATTACCACGTTTGGTTGTCAAGTAATATAAGATTCCGTTAATCTTTCAAAACCAATAGTAATTATTGTTGTAATATAAGAGTAATCTGATTACCTCCATTTTCGTTGGTGTTTAATACAATTTTACCCTTAACTATTAAAATTTTGGACAATAATGCTCTTTTCAAAAACAATTTACAAAAATACTGATGGACTATTTCATCCTTATATACTAAATTTTAGGACATAATTACCTTTAGACTTTAAAAAATTACCCAAGGGTTGACCGAATCTAGCCACCACTACCGACTGCCGGCGTCTCTAGGGCATAAACCTAGAATTATTGGGTAGATCACAAAAACCTCATCATGGACCTAACTCCCACATTCCTTCAGATGTTTAACTCAACTGCCACATTCGGCGTAGATGTGACTTTGAGAATATCTATTGTCCATTTTTTTAAAACATATTATTATGAAACATTTTCATAGAATATTATTTTAATTAAAGACAACAATCCATTAGTAATCATATTCTTACTAGTCCAAAGTGGACACAAAAAAAATTATTTCTAGAAACTGAATGAATATCTAACAATCCCACAATTCCAAGTAACAAGCTCGTAGGCAAAATCAAACAATAAGATCCTACACTAATGCGCATCATGTGCTCCATCTCCAACTAGTAGTCTACCTCTCCTTTGGCGAACAATCTACTCTGCCATAGTCCCCTACACTTAGAACAAAATGAGTACCACATCCTGTGTCAATGACCCAAGATGTTGACGAGAGAAGTTATCTCAATAAAAACATACCTAACGAAGATGTAACATTCTTCTTCCCTTTTGCTAGAAAGGCCTTGCAATGTTTTCCTCTTGACGGATTCCCATAATAGGACAAACGCCTTTCTATCTATAGCAGTTCCTTCCAACTGACTTATAGCCCTTACCTTTTCACTTGAGTTGGCTTCAACAACGTCAATGTTTTCTAACATTCTCTGCCTAACTCAGTAGCATTCACATATCCAAAGCTCAAAAGGGTATTTTCTTATCATTCTCAATGAAGTCATAGACAAATTGAATAAGAATCTGGCAAAGATTGTAATATTAGGTCTTTGCTAAACCTTAATTAATTCTGCATCCCCAATCTCAAGCCTGTTCATATACGTCAGTCATTGAGTATATGATGCCATTTTTGTACTCTTCCATCCTACATTTGAATAATGACTGAACCACCATATGCTTCTCATTTCTTTGAAGAAAATGAAGATAGAAAGCCATCCTTCTCTGGCACTACTGTCACGTAATGGTGTCATTGATGCAAGCTAATATATCTAGTCATTCTACTTTCGCATCATGTGTATGCTTCACATATATACTCATCTCATGGATAGAACTATCAGCAGGCTCTAGTAAAAGCCTGGTCAATGGTGTATAATTATCACTTACTGAAGTATATATCTTTTATACTTCAACCAGTTAATGAAATTCCACCATTCCATTTCTCTCCAGTTTAATGATTTGTCGTAGATGTTGGATCATTTTGCTCAATTAAGTGAAACTACAAGTACAAATAAAGCAAATTATTATCATGTTTAATTTTTATTTATAAGGCCTTTTATTAAATAATCGCTCCCCTTATTTCCTCAAGCCAATAGCCCTCACTATTAACTCAGAAAGCCTGTTGGTTTCTAGTGGACTGAGATCACATCTACCTATTTCAAACCTTCGCTTTGCAAACAAGCCAAAATGGGTTGATTAGGTAGGCTACCAAACTTAATCCACCCTAATGATAGCTCCTACTACCAACCTCAAATATGAAGCAAGCCAAAGCATCACACAATCCAACGGCCTGCCGTCGTCCTCAATGTGATTCCCAGTATCATAGAGTGGACACCACATGTCCCACATACACAAAAATGTGTACTACTTATATGCCTATGACGTTTTCAACCTTGCTTTGGCAAACAGCAAAATTGTCATTTTAAGTCGACCCATCACCATTAAGGAAAACTTCAATGATTTTAACCTCTCACTGGTAAAAGTGTATCCTTCGCTTGGTAACAAGGTTTCTGACGATAGTGGTTTGATTAAACCATGGTGATGGAAGGCAATTTGTGCTTAATATACTTAGTTGAGGTTTTCTATTTAATGTCTCACTAGATTATTATCTTTGTTAGAATGTCTTGTTTTGGCATGTTGAACATTCAATCTTAGCAGCATTCAACAAAATAATGTGCCGGTACATGGCCCACTAAACTGATTTCCTCGAGCCTAGAATCGGTGGGTCAACCTAGGGGTTTAAAAGTAAATCTTGTCTTCAAGTTATTTCCTCTTCATGGCTCCTTTGTTTCTTCTTCAGATCATTACAAAGTATTTTAATAATAAAACCATATTCTAATTTACATCGTAAATGAAACCCACTTTACATACGAGAGTGGATGAGAAAAAAATACATGGAGATATAAGAGAGAGAGGAGAGAAAGAGAGAGAGAAGAGAGAGAGAGAGGCAGGACATGCAGGTCCTATTTCTTTATAAAATTAAATCACCAAAATTACAAAAACATACCAAAGGTCTAGGCTCATGCATCGGGCACCATGCAATTTCAAACAAAACATGCATACATCCAAAATTAACATTTTGAATTTGGGTGGGTGGAATTATTAAATTACCCTTTTTATAGGTTGCAGAATTATTATTGGCTTTATAGGTTCAAAAACTGCAATTTTGGCCCCCTGTACGAAAAACAGAAAAGCAAAAACGAACAGTAGCTTTCTTGTCGCAGCGAAGAAACTTCTTTGTTGCGACGAAGTTCATATGTACAGGTTGGCTGAGTTGAAGTTTTATTTCACCCGCGGCAAATGCCATAACCTTCCAAAACACAACGTTCCAGAGAGATTCATGTTGCCAGCAAAGTTTTATTTTTGCCGCGACTAGATCTACTTTCTCCGAAGTTCGCTGTGGCGAAGTGTTATTTCGCCGCAGCTATGCCGAAACCAACACATGAATCACACAGTAACCCTTTTGTAGTTTTTTCACGTAACGATATGAATGTTAGTAAACGCCCAGTTCACACGCGAAACACAAAACATAAACTCTATGGATTGTCCTTAAACCAAGATCCGGGACAAAAATTCTTTTTTTTTTTTTTTATCACTTGCTTTACAAAGAGCAAAGGTGTTATTTATATGCACAACTAAGATAAATCTTAGCTTTCTAGGACTTATCGAGTGAGGATAATAAAGTCCTTGAAATCATTTAGGGTGCACTTATTTCAGCAAATGTTATATTACGGAGAATATTATAATAATTGAAAGATAGATTACTGAGAATGTTATAATAATTGAAAGATGGATTACCTTGAAGATTACTAGAATGTTTAAGGAAATGTGTTTGGTTAGTTTAGAATAAATTGGTAGGTATGTAATATTGATATGTTTGATTAGGATTGGTAGATATCTTATATAGATTACTAAATTGTCCTCATTTTTAAATATTGATAAGATATTATTATTATTATTATTATTATTATTATTATTATTATTATTATTATTATTATTATTATTATTATTATTTAAACCATTTTTTTGACCCCATACGTTTGAAATTTTGCTAAAACACCCCGGCCATATAAAACTTTAGTTTATAACAAAATCACCCCTACCCACCCCAAGTCACTATCGACAGCTAGCCACCACTGTTAGAAGTCGCAGAAATGGCACACGATCAATCGAATCTGGCCAGCTGTGCATCGAAAACGTTTGGCCCTTTCATGGCCAAATCACACATCCATGGCCAGAAACATCATTACTAATGACCAGTCAGAAAGATGTGGCCGGTCATGCGCTATTTTGTCGCCGACCGACGGCTGGCCACCCTTGGGTAATTTTTTTAAAGTTCAGGAATATTTATGTCCCAAAAAATTTGTATATAAGGATAAAATAGTCCATAAATATATTTGTAAATTATTTTCAAAATAAGGGTATTTTTGTTAAAAAAATTTATTAATAAGGGGTAAAATTGTAACAAAATTAAGATTACCAAGTAATCTTAAAATACCTAATGTTGTGTGTGATCTTTCTATTAAGCTCGGAGAAGTCAGAGTTTCGCGAGGTTATAGTTCGACTCAACACTTGTCCAACCCAACATAAGCTCGTCGAGATATAGCTCGACCCAACATAAGCTAGTCATGACCAATCTCAACAGTTGTTCAAGCAAATCACAGATAAGCTCAGATCTCAGATATTTCGAAAGAGATCAGATCAACAACAATAATGGCACGATCTTAGCACTCAATCACGAGAATATCGAAGTTGCATTTCAATCTTATTAATAATTCTTTTAATTTCGCTCTTTCCTTTGTAAATAAACCCTTTCCAATGATGGAAAAGGGGTTAGCAAATTGTTCTAGGTATTATATTACTTTCTTGTAAGCTCTTGAAGCAAACAGGAAAAACAGTGGACATAGGCTTAAGATTCAAACTTGTTGAACCACTTTAAAAACCTTGTTGTGTTCTTTACATTATTATCATTACATTCATTGCATAGCTGGTTATCCGTAATCACGCACACATCAGTTTCGATTCCGCCAAGGTCAATCGGATCGCTCTAGTTGGTGTAATTCTTGCATCAACATTTTGGCGCTAGAAGGAAGGCCTCCGCCTACTTTCAAAATTTTTGACAAGCAATTTTAATTACCCAATCACCTGAAGTGTCAAATGGCCCATACCAGATCAAAAACTACCACCGGAAACCACAACAACGTGGAAATCACCAATCAGGAAGGGTAGTAGACTGCTCTTCTATGTCAACTGCTAAGGTAACAGGCAGCAAATCAGAAGGGGGTAAGGACTTCGAATCCCTATAATGGCCAGTTGATGGAGATGATAAGGACAATAAGTTACACAAACAATGCAATAGAACATGGCTGAGCTAGGAAATCAACAACCGGCCTACCAGGATCTCGATCAGCCATGCTTCACGGAGGTTACTCCAATGGGCCACAATGGCTCGGCCAGCGGCCGATCTGGCTCGACAGCACCAAGGAGCGATCGTAAGCCCCGATACCATAGGGCGCATTCCACTAACGAGCGTGAATCCCGTAGCAAGTTAACCTCGGGAGGTGACCAGGCTGACAGCCTATAAGGGAGAATGAAAACCATGGTCGACAAAAGGATGCTCGCCCAACTCGACGACACAACCAATGCCAGCTTGTCGGTTTTAGCCCATGCCAAAGGCGAGCTCAAACCTCACAAGCTCGCGAGATGAGCCGCACACGCCAATCTGGCAATGACCAACATTTCAATTTTAACCAACGTCGCGAGCAGCACATAGACGAGCATGATAGCACTTATCAACCAAGCCATCATTATTCGACCTCGCACACTAATGCACAAGATAGAGCAAGCTCAAAAGCAATTAATCTCCGAACTCACCTGCTCGAGGTAAGGCTGAACAGAGCCCACAGCCAGAATACTCCTCATAATGAGGATTTAGATCAAGTGTAGAGAATGTTCGACGATCTAAGAGCCCACTAGAATAATTCGACGAAAGAGATAGTGAGTTCTCCATTCATGAAGGAAGTTCGTCAAGCCCCGCTTCCCCAAGGATTTAGGGCACCAGGGAGCAATTTCGATGGAAAAGGGGATCCCAAAGATCACATAGACTCTTTCAATGACCTAATAAAGCTACATCAGGTTTCTAACTTAGCAAAGTGTCGTTGTTTCGAGGTCACTTTAGTAGGGGATGCCAATAGGTGGTACAAAAGGCGTAAGACAAACACAATACACCCTTGGCAACAATTGTCCTCACTGTACTTGCAATAATTCCAAGCGAGGAGATAGTTCACAATGTCACTCAACTATCTAAGCAACATTCGTTAGGAAAGAGACGAAACCCTGACCTCGTACCTAACGAGGTTCCAAAACGAACAAGCAAAGGTCGCGGATGCACCTGAGGAATCAATCCAAACTTTGCTAATAACAGGAATAAGGCCGTAGACAAAGCTGTGGAAAGAACTTCAAAGCAAAGACCATGTGAGCCTAGCCAAGTTCTATCAAATGGTCGCTTAACTGTTAGTGTATGCCCTAATCGTGTTGTCGGTTTCAAGGCATTATATCTTGTAAATATTCTTTTAAGAATGGAAGAAAAAGTTTTGATTTCATATGTACGTTTACTACTTCATTTATATTATTTATAATGCATGTGAAATGTTAGGATGATATGAATCTTTAGAAGATCAAATCTTTGAAGCATTCCCTACGTAAGTAATGTTAATTAGGCAATAACATTGCATAGCAGACATGCTAAATGTCTCCATTGAATATCATGTGATGGTATTAGTGTGGGTGATTATAAGAGTTATGTCACTAAGGCATTAGCATGGACAAACAGTTAGTGAACTATTGGTCAATGATACATTGTAGGGTCGTACTAGTGTACCATTGATCCTTAGACCTGAGACATTATGGTTGGATTCGACATGGGATGCATATGGTTCATATGGTGTATAAACACGAGACTAGTCATGTCTTGTGTAAGAAGTCGGTTTGGTCATATGTTATTCATGTGCGAGAACAAGTGATGGTCAAGATGAGATCTATTGACTCAAAATGGTTTGGTCCTGAGTTCCCAGACAAATGTCAATAAACATTGGAAAAAGGAAGTCTCTGGCTAAGGTATGAAAACTGTCATATGAAAAGAGTTTCAGATGACATGTTCCATTGTATTGATTGGCGACTAGATTAAAGATTAAGATAAGGGTGGTTTTGAAATACCATGAACCCATTCTTAATTGAGATTAGACAATGGAGGGATTTTACTACACAAAACATACAATCGAAGAAAGGTTCATTAGAGTTTATCTTCATTGTGGCTTAGGGGTTATGGAGCATTGCTAGATGCCTACCATGATCAGTGGGAGTTTGATCATAAAGAGTTATGACAAAACATATCATAATATGATATTGAGCCCACAGCTAGGTTACAGTGAACCTAAGTGGTCACATTGAAAAACAAGTATAAGAAGAGAGGGTAATACATATCGTTAAAGGTTAACGATGTTTGGACATAAAAGTGTGCATCTGGATTAATGTATTGGTGAGAAATGATTATCCATGGAAAGCTACCACTTACCAAGGGTAAGAAGGTATTTGGTCATTATTGAATTGGATTCAACAATGGGTTGATATATATACATATATTTATTGGATTGGATTAAATTGAAATTGTTTCAAGGACAAACTAGAATAATGAAATTTTATTAAAAATTTAATAACAATTTCAAAATTACAAAATGGTCCAAGTATATAAATATGTTTATAATCTCATTTTAACCTAATTTTTAGAAGAATAGATCTCACCCAAAAACCCAATTTTGTTTGGCTCTCTCTTTTCATCTTGTGGTGGATACACTTAGAGGATTCTTCAAGTTATTGAAGATCTTTCATCTCCAATCAAAGCTACAAAGGTTTGAAAAGCTTTAAAGGTACTTTCCACCCTCTTTGTTTTAATTTCAGCTATGTGAACCTTAATTCATGTTACACCATATTCCTACCATTTTACCCCTAATAAGCATATAATCTTTCACAAACATCAGCGAGTAGAAAGCTCATTGGCGGCCTTAGCCAAAAACTCACATAAAAGAGCCCCTAGTAGGCGACAAGATCGCCCAACAAACAAATAGAGAGGCCAAGGCCGTAATGATATGGACCAAAATAGTTTCCAAAAAAGACAGAAAACAGATAATTGCAGGAAACCATGGTATGCTGAGTACACTTCCCTGACTCACGATGTAGCTCACATCTATGAAGCCTCTCATGAGGCTAGGAGACTGCTTGTGCCAGAAAGAATATGGGGGGCACCAGGTAGAAAAGATCGCTAAAAATACTACTAGTATCACCCAGACATCGAGCACAACACTAATGAGTATCGGGCTTTGAAAGATGTCATCGAGAATCTAATTAGAAGAGGTCACTTGAAAAAATTTGTCAAAAAGGAGCCATCTTGCGAAAATCTAAACAAGTCGAATATCAGATCCAACAGACCTAATTGAACAAATATGTATTGGTGGGTATGATCTACAAGGGACCCGACATTGCAGGGAGCTCCAGGTGCTCGTGCAAGCAATATACGCGGGAGGCCAAGACAGAGTTAGTCCCCTGAGTAATAAGCTGCAAGCAAAAGTCGCTGAAGCGGCCCAGGCAAGAAAAAGAAGTGATAAGATTCACCAAGGAAGAGTGTGAACAATCTCCTCACCATAAACATGATGCGATTGTAATCGTAGCAAGGATCAGCAGTGCCCGATTACTTAGGGTAATGGTCGACAATGGTAGCGTAGCGAACATCATTTTCTTGGGAGCATTTTAAGAAATGAGGTTCACAAAACGAGACTTGAGGGCATATCCATCATCATTATACAGATTTACCGGGGATAGTTTAGTCCCCAATGGAACAATCGAGTTGCCCATTTGGTTGGGGGTGATCCCTCATTACTGACGTAATGTCATCTTATATTATTTGATTACCACGTTTGGTTGTCAAGTAATATAAGATTCCGTTAATCTTTCAAAACCAATAGTAATTATTGTTGGTAATATAAGAGGTAATCTGATTACCTCCATTTTCTTGGGTATTTTAATACAATTTTACCCTTAACTATTAAAATTTTTGGACAATAATGCTCTTATTTCAAAAACAATTTACAAAAATACTGATGGACTATTTCATCCTTATATACTAAATTTTTAGGACATAATTACCTTTAGACTTTAAAAAAATTACCCAAGGGTAGTGACCGAATCTAGCCACCACTACCGACTGCCGGCGTCTCTAGGGCATAAACCTAGAATTATGTGGGTAGATCACAAAAACCTCATCATGGACCTAACTCCCACATTCCTTCAGATATGTTTAACTCAACTTGCCACATTCGGCGTAGATGTGACTTTGAGAATATTCTTATTGTCCATTTTTTTAAAACATATTATTATGAAACAGTTTCATAGAATATTATTTATATTAAAAGACAACAATCCATTAGTAAATCAATATTCTTACTAGTCCAAAGTGGACACAAAAAAAATTATTTCTAGAAACTGAATGAATATCATAACAATCCACAAGTTCCAAGTAACAAGCTCGTAGGCAAAATCAAACAATAAGATCCTACAGCTAATGCAGCATCATGTGCTCCATCTCCAACTAGTAGGTCTACCTCTCCTTTGGCGAACAATCTACTCTGCCATAGTCCCTACACATTAGAACAAATATGAGTACCACATCCTGTGTCAATGACCCAAGATGTTGACGAGAGAAGTTAATCTCAATAAAAAACATACCTAACGAAGATGTAACATTCTTCTTCCCTTTTGCTAGAAAGGCCTTGCAATGTTTCCTTCAGTGACGGATTCCCATAATAAGGACAAACGCCCTTTCTATCTATAGCAGTTCCTTCCAACGACTTATAAGCCCTTACCTTTTCACTTGAGTTGGCTTCAACCAACGTCAATGTTTCTAACATTCTCATGCCTAACTCAGTAGCATTCAACATATCCAGAAGCTCAAAAAGGGTATTCTTCTTATCATTCTCAATGAAGTCATAGACAAATTGAGAATAAGAATCTGGCAAAGATTGTAATATTAGGTCTATTGCTAAACCTTAATTAATTCTGCATCCCAAAATCTCAAGCCTGTTCATATACTCAGTCAACTTGAGTATATGATCGCCAATTTTGGTATCCTCTTCCATCCTACATTTGAATAATGACTGAACCACCATATGCTTCTCATTTCTTTGAAGAAAATGAAGAATAGAAGCCAAGTCCATTCTCTGGCACTACTGTCACAGTAATGGTGTCATTGATGCAAGCATAATATATCTAGTCAATTCTACTTTCGCATCATGTGTATGCTTCACATATCATACTCAGTCTCATGGATAGAACTATCAGCAGGCTCTAGTAACAAAGCCTGGTCAATGGTGTATAATTTATCACTTGACTGAAGTATATCGTTTATACTTCTAAACCAGTTAATGAAATTCTCACCATTCCATTTCTCTCCTAGTTTAATGATTTGTCGTAGTGATGTTGGGATCATTTTGCTCAATTAAGTGAAACTACAAGTACAAAATAAAGCAAAATTATTATCATGTTTATTTTTATTTAATAAGGCCTTTTATTAAATAATCGCTCCCATTATTTTCCTCAAGCCAATAGCCCTCACTATTAACTCAAGAAAGCCTGTTGGCTTTCCTAGTGGACTGAGATCACATCTAGCCTATTTCAAACCTTCGCTTTGGCAAACAAGCCAAAATGGGTTGATTAGGTAGGCTAACAAACTTAATCCACACTAATTGATAGCTCCTACTACCAACTTCAAATATGAAGCAAGCCAACAAGCCAATCACACAATCCAACGGCCTGGCCGTCGTCCTCAAGTGTGATTCCCAGTATCAATAGAGTGGACACCACATGTCGCCACATACACAAAAAATGTGTACTACTTTACTATGCCTATGACGTGTTTATCAACCTTTGCTTTGGCAAACAAGCAAAATTGTCATTTTAAGTCGACCCATCACCATTAAGGAAAACTTCAATGAATTTTAACCTCTCACTGGTAGAAGTGTATCCTTCGCTTTGGTGAACAAGGTTCTGACGAATAGTGGTTTGATTAAAACCATGGTGATGGAAGGCATATGTGACTTAATATACTTAAGTTGAGGGTTTCTATTTAATGTCTCACTAGATTATTATCTTTGTTAGAATGTCATTGTTTGGCATGTTATTGAACATTCAATCTTAGCATGCATTCTAAACAAAATAAAATGTGCCGGTACATGGCCCACTAAACTGATTTCCTCGAGCCTAGAGGAATCGGTGGGTCAACCTAGGGGTTTAAAAGTAAATCTTGGGTCTTCAAGTTATTCCTCTTCATGGCTCCTTTGTTTCTTCTTCACGATCATTACAAAGTATTTTATAATAAAAACCATATTCTAATTTACATCGATAAAATAGAAACCTCACGTTACATACGAGGGGAGTGAGATGAGAAGAAGAAATACATGGAGATATAAGAGAGAGAGAGAGAGAGAGAGAGAGAGAGAGAGAGAGAGAGAGGCAGGACATGCAGGTCCTATTTCTTTATAAAATTACAATCAAACCCAAAATTACAAAAACATACCAAAGGTCTAAGGCTCATGCATCGGGCACCATGCAATTTCAAACAAGAACATTGCATACATCCAAAATTAACATTTTGAATTTGGGTGGGTGGAATTATTAAATTACCCTTTTTATAGGTGCAGAATTATTATTGGCTTTATAGGTTCAAAAACTGCAATTTTGGCCCCCTGTACGAAAAACAGAAAAGCAAAACGGAACAGTAGCTTTCTTGTCGCAGCGAAGAAACTTCTTTGTTGCGACGAAGTTCATATGTACATGGTTGCTGAGGTGAAGTTTTATTTCACCGCGGCAAATGCCATAAACTTCCAGAAAACACAAAACGTTCCAGAGAGATTCATGTTGCAGCAAAGTTTTATTTTGCCGCGACTAGATCTACTTTTCCGAAAGTTCGCTGTGGCGAAGTGTTATTTCGCCGCAGCTAATGCCGCAAAACAGTGAATCACACAGTAACCCTTTTGTAGTTTTTTCACGTAACGATATGAATGTTAGTAAACGACCCAGTTACACAGCGAAAAACAAAAACATAAACTCTATGGATTGTTCCTTAGAACCAAGATCCGGGTACAAAAATCACAGTTTATATAAAATAATCAAATCTGCAGAAAAATTAGTTCAAGGTTTAAGAAACCATACCCACGTTTAGAGGCTCCACCAATATTGTCTCTGAACATGTTTGCTACTGATCCAAGTGTAAGATCGAACCGTAGAGGTCCACACGAAGACAATCAACAAGAACCAAGGAGGGATTTGCCAAATCCTCCTTGGCCTTAAGAAATCAAGAAGAAAACAAAAGGTATTTGATTTTGGCAAAAACCAAAAACTGGCGTGGGTGAGTATTTTGGGGCTGGAGGTTTCTCTCTTTTCAATGAAGAATGAAAAAATAAAATAACACCCACCATTTTCAACTAAAATCTTTTCTTTTATAGTGTTATTTTAGTTGCCCTATTCCCATATGAAATAGGCTTGGGCTCCAACCCAAACACCCCCAAATTTGCCAAACACTCCCAATTAGATATTTTAATTTAATTCATCATTATCTCAATTAAAATCAATTAATATATATTTAATATATATATATATATATATATATATATAAACATTTAACAATAATGATAATTTATTTAAATATATGCGAACACATATTTAAACGGAATTTCACTTATTTAATTTTTCTAACAAATTAAATAAAGGCTACGACCTCAGCAAATTTAATTGCACTGTGAAATTACCAAAATACCCTTTCGCCCAAAAAGACGAAAACGCCCTTCTTTCTTCCTGAGTCTTAAATTATCTTCTATGTGTGTGACCCATAGGCTCCTTATCATACCAGTAGTGTATAGCATCGCGATTAGCACCAATTAATCATCTCACTTATACACAGACCAAGATTGGCCCCTAGCAAGGCATCATGGCCACCCGATAGATTCGGATTCAGTACAGTAGCTACCTGTCAACGATATGGTTACCGTACAATTCGATTCTTTCATCATACGTTATCTCGACGAGACGAAGGCATAGAAATATTGTCAACCTTCGATTACTCTCGATACTATGTATTCAGTTTCTGGACCAATGACCCGTATTATAAACTGGATAGAGCAACAACTCAATCCCACTGTGGCCACAGTTTTAGTGTCATTGCCATATACTGAATTGCGTCGTGAGATAACTTCTCCCGTACCCAGGAGTGATGAATCCTCTGTCAATCCACCATAGTCTTGATACGCTCCTCGATGCAGCCAATCACCACCGTATTGACAACTCTAAATAGAACTGCGTTAGGCTAGTGTCAAACTGTACCAATGGATGCACTAGGCGCTCCGGTGATCTCAAGTCTAAGGATCACATGCACCACCATTCGTTAGAGGATTTGTTCCATAGACACTGGGGTTACCATCCATATGGAATCTTTTGGTGGGTCAGCAAGTGAACTTGCTGCGATATATCCGCCTACAACAAGCACCCATGTGTTGCACCAGGTTGTCACCAAACAACCTTGACAAGTGAGATCTGTCACTGCCTTTCGATAGGGTCGTTCAACACTATGATAGCCTTATCGTATTATCTGTGCCCTTACTTCAGAATAATACTAAGGCTACGGACGTTTCTAGAATGGCCACCTTATGTGCTCATAGGGTTCTCACTATCAAGATTTGAAACACTTGATACCCTCGTCACAGTTCTACCATTCTAAGGACATATATCAATATATATTGCAATAATAATGATTTACGTGATATAGAATAAAATGCCTTTTATTATTGATTAATGAACATTATTACAAAGAGTCAATTCTACAATAATTGATTGGCTCTAGGGCATCTACTCTAACAATGAATCCAAATCAAATCGAATGCACTAGCATTCGACCAGGATATCAACACACCAATAAGTCACTCATCAACACATCATTAGTCAATTGATCAATTAAACAAAATTTTAAAGATTTAAAAACAATCAATTTATGCATCAACATGTTATCAATCAAATATACATGTTATCAATCAACGATTAAACATTATAATCAGGTAACCTGGCTCTGATACCACAGTAAATAACTAACCGGATTTGTGCAATGGAAAAACGTAATATTTAAACGAATCGATCAATTACACGAACCAAGATGCGAGTACAGATTATAAAGTTTTCATGCATAAATTGAAATGTAAAATAAGACTGTATAAAAACAAATCCATACAAGGATTTAGTTCATACCAACGTTTGGAGGCTCCTCCGAATATCTTTGACTTCGGACACGAACACTGTTCACCATCTACTGTTCACGTGATTCTTCACTAATCAATCCAATGTAGGATCGTGCTCATGACAGTTTACACAAAGATAATCCACAGAACCCTTCATTATTTTGCTACAATAATCAAGGGCTTTAAGAATTAAGAAAGAAGAACAAGAAAAGTTTGTTCTTCACACAAGAGTGTGACGTGAGAGAGGGAGAGGGAGAGAGATAGGGTGGCTAGGGTTTTGATTATTGAATAATTCCTTTTTTTTTTTTTTTTTTAATTTTAAGTTGCACTTATATAGTGCAACAATTAAAACCCTATTCCACTTAGGATTAGACATAAGCTCCAACCCTAATTCACCCTTGCAACCAAACTCACCCTTTATGGTATTTTAATTAATTAATTATTATTATAATTAAAATCAATTAATATATAATAATACATTAACATTTAATTAATAATAATGATTCATTTAAATATATACAAAGATATATTTAAATATAATCTCTCTAATTTAATTTTAGTATTAAAATTAAATACAGGCAACAACCTCAGAAAATTTAATTACACTGTGAGATTACCAAAATACCCTTTCATCCTAAAAGATGAAAATACCCTCCTCACAAATTGATTCTTAAATTATCTTCTAAGTGTGTGACCCGTAGGCTCCTCAACATATCTGTAGTGTGTAGTATCGCGATTAACACCAATTAATCATCTCACTACACACAGACCAAGATTGGCCCCTAGCAAGGCATCATGGCCACCCGATAGATTCGGATTCAGCGTAACCGCAACATGTTAATGGTATGGTTACCGTGCAATCAAATCCTTTCATCATTTGTTATCTCATCGAGACTGAGGTACAGAAATAGTGTCAACCTCAGATATCCTCGACATGTCTGTATTCAGTTAAGAGACCAATGACTAAAATAATAAATTGGATTGAGCATCAACTCAATCCTACTGTGGCCGTAGATTTAGTGTTATTGCCATTTACTGAATTATCCAGTGAGATAACTTCTCCCGTGCCTAAGAGTGATGAATCATTTGTTGATCCACCATAGTCTCGGTACACTTCTCAATGTAGCCAATGACTACCGTATTGATAGCTCTGAATAAAACTACGTTAAACTAGTGTCAAACTACACCAATTGGTGCACAAGGCGCTCCTGTGATCTCAAGTCTAAGGATCACATGCACCACCATCCATTAGAGGATTTATTCCATAGACACTGCGGTTACCATCCATATGGAATCCTCTGGTGGGTCTGTCTAGTGAACTTGCCTCTAGCAAGCACCCATGCATTGCACCAGGTTGTCGACAAACATCCTTGACAAGTGAGATTAGTCACTACCTTTCGACAGGGTCATTCAACATTATGATAGCCTTACCGTATTATCTGTGTCCTTAGTCAGAATAATATTGGGGCTATGGACGTTTCTAGAATGGCCACCATATGTGATCATAGGGTTCTTACTATCAAGATTTGAAACACTCGATACCCTCATCACGATTCTACCATCCTAAGGACATATATCATTACATATAACTATGATTTACAAGATATAAAAGAATATGCTTTTTTATTGATAAATAAACATTTATTATATAGTCAATTTTTACAATAATATATTGGCTCTAGGGCACCTACTCCAACAGCTATAAGGGGTTCTGTAAACATGAGAAAGATGTTGGCTGTTGATGGTTGCTTTTAACGGGAAAGTATGGAGGTACATTGTTGGTGGCCACTACATAGGACAACGAGAATCACACATATCTCGTTGCATGGTATTGGTTGACTCTAAGAACGACAAGTCATGGACTTGGTTTTTCTAGAAATTACTTATGATAATGCCTGGCAATGATGAGTTTTGCATAATATTTTATGGGCACAACTCTATAAAGAAGGGGATTGCCACTATTTACCCTCAAGCACATCACGAATTCTGTAAGAGGCACCTTGTTGAGAACATAAAACCGAAGTTTAAGTGTGCTAGCCTCCTTCAAACATATACATGGCAGCAAAAGCTTATCGAGTTGATGAGTTTGAGGAGCACTTTCGGCAAATCCGAATCAAGGATGATGGAATTGCCAAGTATCTTGAGCATGATGTTGGTTTCAAGCGATGGAGTAGAGCTTACTTTCCTAGAAGAAGGTTTGATGTCATCCCCACGAACATAGCCAAGTCCATAAATTCGAAGTTGTTAATAGAAAGAAAGTTTCCAATTGTTGCCTTTTTTTATGCAATCCAGAGGACATCATCACGGTGGTTCCATGAGCGTCATACAGAGTCAGATAATTTTACCACAACCCTTGTTCCGTCAGCTAAAAAATTATTGCAAGAACGTATGGAATTGTCAAATACACTGTTTGCCTATCCTCTCAATGCTCAAGAGTTCACCGTGCGCGGCTATGGTCCGGATGCCTTAGTTAACCTTCATAGTAAAATTGCAGTTGTAAAGTGCTTGACATTCAACGTTTACCTTGTTCTTATGCACCAGCAACACTGAAACACCAACAGAAACCAGATTTTAGTTCAAGAATTTACATGGAACTTTGCTTCTTCTCTATATGGCAAACCATTACATGCTGGCTTATTTGGAAACGATATATCCAGTCCTCTAGAAGAGCAATGGGTGGTGCTGCTAGATTTGGTTGACATTATCATCCATCCGCCATTCAAGAAGACAGAAAATGGGAGAAAAAGAGTTAAGTGTATTCCATCAGCCTGTGAGGTTCTCTGGAGGATGAATAAGTGCTCAATTTGCAAGCAACCTAGCCACAAGAAAAGCATTTGCCAAAATCGATCACATATAGATCCAGAAAATTAGGTTCTAATCGATTAGAAGCAAGAAAGCAAGCAACATGCCGTAAGATCTGCAGATAAAATCAGATTGCTTAAATGACAGAAGATCACTTAAGTGATTGGTTGTTATCTGCAGACTGAACAGTAGATCATTTAAGCGATCTGCTATTCAGATATCCTGATAAGAGCAAATCGCTTAAGTGATATGCTCTTATCTGTAGCTCTGAATAGTAGATCGCTTAAGCGACTTAAGATTGCTTAAACGATCTACTGCTTAGATCAAATCAGGTTAATAACAGATCGCTTAAGCGATCTGTTGCTGAGATCAGATTTGGTGAACACCAGATCGCTTAAGCGACAAAAGCTCGCTTAAGCAATCTGCTTTTATATGTAGATCTGACCAGCAAATCACTTAAACGACTTGATGAAGTTATTATGTTTCTCTTTTGTGGTGCATTAAACCGATTTTATGTCCTTGTATTTCCATCTATGTCATCAAGAAGAAGGATGAAATCGAGAGAGTTGCCAAGGCCAACTATTGAAGACTTGTTGTTTTCAATTTTTTATGCTTTTAATTTAATTGTTACCTTGAATAAATCATCCTTTATATTGTATTAATTCAAATTAATTATTTTTCATTTTCATCCATTTTAAAAAGGGTTTAAGTAAGTAAAATTTCGTATATTACCTCTATACAGCACTGATTGCTACCCAAAGAAGTAAGACAGGCAAAATAAATATTATCAACATAATTGTCGTGTCAAGTCAATTAATCAATCAATCAATTTACTGAATTAGTCACAAGTGTGACATGTTAGTAGAAACGTATCTCATTTCACAAATATGGATGGTTATGATTGAATATAGAGCTAACCCACAATACGGAATATAATTTCTCACTCAAACGTGCACAATATCAAAAGATCGAGGAGATAAGAAGCAAAATGGCCTTGGTCACTAAAGCGATTCATAATCGCTTAAGCGACTATGGGTAAAAATGAAGAATCGCTTAAGTGATCTTGATTCTGCCTTGGACTTGATTGCTTAAGTGACCAAGGGTAAAAGTGGAGAATTGTTTAAGCGAGACCTTAAATCGCGTAAGTGATCGTGCACCTGGGGTGACTTGATTCTACCTTGGATTGATCACCTAAGCGAGCATAATCGCTTAAGTAACCAAAGGTAAAAGTGAAGAATCACTTAAGTGATCTTGATTCTAGCTTTTATGTGATTGCTTAAGCGAGACCTGAAATCGCTTAAGCGATCCAGTATATTCTTATGATCTTTATTCTGCCTTTAACAAGATCGCTTAAATGATAACATACATCGCTTAAGTGACCAAGGCTAAATATATAGGATCGCTTAAGCGAAATCATACATCGCTTAAGGGATCAAGGCTAATTTACTTTGGTACTTTAAAAACATTAAAATTTGTATTATATGGAATCATTCTATACTTTAATATTTATTTTCCATGTTTATCTACACACATAAAAAAATTAGTTTAATTAAAATATAATTAAAGAAAATCGATTAAGTGATATAAATAATAATATCAATTAACACAAGACATATCATGGTCCACAAAACTAATCATACAGTCAAAATTTAAGCTTATTTCAATCTACTCCCCCCACATCGTACAAGATTTGACTGCATTTTGGTCAGTAAAAAGAGCACAATAATCATTCTCAAATACACCATCCATATTTGTGAAATGAGGTACGTTTCTACTAACGTTTCACACTAGTACGCTATGACATTCATCCATATATAATACAGTTGTAAATAATCTTCTTACATGGCCTTAATATGTGTTGATGGAATTAGGTTGCAAATAATCCTTCTTAATTAGCCTTAATATATGTCAATAACTGATGTCGCCTAACATTAACGTTAACAATCATGTGATGTTGTGAACATTAACTTAATATCGGGTTGACAACCTATTCCAGAAAAAAGGGGTAGGGGTGTTAGGAAACGGTCCATATACGCAGCGGAAAACGAAATCATAATAACAAGGATCGTTCCTATTGAGCCAAGATCAAAGGTACAATTTTACAGTTTATGTTAAAATAAAATCTGCAAAAATTAATCATGAGTTTAGAAACCATACGCACGTTTGGAGGCTCCTCCAAAATTGTCTTTGAATGTTTTTGCTACCGACCCAAGTGTAGGATCGAACCGAAGTAGTCCACACGAAGACAATTACAAAGAACTAAGGGGGGATTTGCTAGATCCTCCTTAGCTTTAAGATCAAAGAAGACAAAAATCAAATGAATTGATTTTGGGCAAAATGAATTCTGCCGTGCGAGTGTAAATGGGGATGTGTGTTTTTGCTTTTCGAAGAGAAAATGAACTAATGAATATCACTTCCATTTTACAAATAACATTTTTCTTTTATAGTAATTTTAATGCCCTAGTCCCATATGGAATAGGCTTTTGTTTCAACCCAAACACCCCATGTTACCAAACACTCCCAATTAGATATTTTATTTTTATTTCATCATTATCTCAATTAAAATCAATTAATATATATTTAATCTATCTATATATATATTATCATTTAACAATAATGATGATTTAATTAAATATATGCGAACACATATTTAAACGTAATTTCACTTATTTAATTTTTTAATAAATTAAATAAAGGTTACGACCTCAGCAAATTTAATTGCACTGTGAAATTACCAAAATACCCTTTCACCTAAAAAGACGAAAATGCCCTTCTTTCTTCCTGAGTCTTAAATTATCTTCTATGTGTGTGACCCATAGGCTCCTCATCATATCAACAGTGTATAGTGTCATGATTAACACCAATTAATCGTCTCACTAAAACACAGACTAAGATTGGCCCCTAACAAGGCATCATTGTAACGCCCCACGTGAGATACGTAGCCATTGTTTATGGTATGGCCTAAAGGGTTACTAAATTGCTCCTAAATGAGTTTGTATATTGTTCATGTTGTTTGGTTGGCCTTTGGTTGAGTGTTTACCATGGAATTGATCAAGACTTGGCAGATTTTGGAGTTGCAGCCTTCGCCGAGGCGAGGAAAAAGCTTCGCCGCTGCGACGTTGGCTTTGTGTTTGGCGGTGTCAGTTCTGGAATGTTTCGTCAGGGCAACGGAAAGTTCTGTGCCGCGGAGACAAGATGGCAGAAAAGTTTCTTGAGGTTTCTAGAGAATTCTCCATAGGGGTAAAATGACCTTTCTACCCCTAATTAGCAGGAAAAGTGGGGAGTAAAATGTAAGGAAATTTCATGGAGAATAGTGTAAAATGGGGGTGAGTTTGTAAAGAATTAAAGGATAAAGGTGGAATTTTCAAGAAAGAGTAAGGGCAAAATGGGAAAGAGTGTATATTATATGAGTTAATAGAGGTTGAGTTCTCTAAACCCCTTCATTTCACCCATTTCCACCGCCTATTCATCCCTCATTTTCTCTCAATTTCTCACTCAATTTTCCAAGGGATTTTTGAGAGTTTTGAGTTGGAATTTGACAAAGAAGTGATCCTAAGCAAGAAGAGGGAAAGCTATTGTCCAACAAGAGTAGAGAGCTTTAGTAGAGACTACTCAAGTATGAGGTAAGTAAATCAAACTCAAGTTGAGATTTAAGGAATCTAATGAGTAGAGATTTCTTTATGCATGTTTTTATTATGCTTGTGTAGGGATTGAGATGATATGAGTAGTTATTTATGTTGATTGTGAATATATTTGATTTATGAGAAGTGTTCTACTTGCATGATGATGAGTTGAGTTTGATTGAGATTGGAAGAGGTTGGAGTAGATTTTTGGGAGTGTGTTTCCTTGACAGGGAATGAGATCATGCAAGAGAATTTCCTCCCATTTTAGGATGGCCTAAGAGAGAAATAGAGTTCTCAATAAAGTAGAGTTTTTGTATGCACATGAGTTGTTTGATGAAATGCCTAAGAGAAGCATGAGTGTGAGTAGAGAACCTTAATTCTTGCAACATTGCATGTTGGCATTTCTTGAGTGCATTAATGAGTATGAGCCATCCATATGCATTGATTATGCATTGAGAAATAGCTTGAGAAAGAGTAGAGAATTTTGAGTATAAGCTACACTATGAGTAATAGCTTGAGAAAGAGTAGAGAATTTTGAGTATAAGCTACACTATGAGTAATAGCTTGAGAAAGAGTACTATGAGTACTAGCTTGAGAAAAAGATGAGTATTAGCTTGAGCAAGAGTAGAGATCTTTGTGAATAAACTACTCTAAGAGTAAAAGAAGAGAATAAAGTAGGTTGTGCAATGGAGAACCCGTGAGTGATGAGTGAAGTCACGAGAGTGGGTGCTTTGTGATCCCCAGCCTTGCCTCCGGTCAGATGAGGCCGTGACCGTCACGAAGAGTGGAACATGAGCTTCCAACCGTGCCTCAGGTAAGATGGGGTCGTGACATTCAGAGAGAGAGAGAATACACTCATGTGGCCAAGAGTTCTGAATCCATGCATGACCAAATCCGATCGGTAGAGAAATAAGTAGAAGTCACATAGAGTGGTAGCGCCCAACCGTGCCTCCGATCAGATGAGGCCGTGACATTCCAATGAGTAAGAATGAGAAACAAAGGAATAGAAAGAACAGAAAGAGAAATGAGTAGAAGTCACGTAGAGTGGTAGCACCCAGCCGTGCCTCCGGTCAGATGAGGCCGTGACATTCCAATGAGTAAGAATGAGAAACAAAGGAATAGAAAGAACAAAAAGAGAAAAAGAGTAAAGTCGCGGGTTGAGTTTCCGGCCGTGCCTCCAGTAAGATAAGGCCGTGACATACACCAAAGGGTGTATAACAAAGCATATGAGAAAGAGAGACAGAAAGAGAATCAGTAGAAGTCACGTAGAGTGGGAGAAGTCATGGCCGTGCCTCCGGTAAGATAGGGTCATGACATTCAAAGAGCGAGTTAGTAGAAATGAATTATGAGAAATGAGAAAGAGATAATAGAGAGAATTAAAGAATGAGAAAGCTTGAGAAAGCTTGAGAAGGAGTGAGATAGAAAGAGAGAGTATGAGAAAGAATGAGAGAGTTTGAGCTAGTAAGAATCGAGAGTAGAAGAAAGAAACATGCAGTTCTTTTGTATTAATTGCATGTACCACTCATACAGTCATGCACCATGATTTTCCTTCATGGTGAGTATGATGAGAATAAGAGAGAACCATGATTTTCCTTCATGGTGAGTATGATGAGAATAAGAGAGAACCATGATTTTCCTTCATGGTGAGTATGATGAGAATAAGAGAGAACCATGATTTTCCTTCATGGTGAGTATGATGAGAATAAGAGAGAACCATGATTTTCCTTTATGGTAAGTATGATGAGAATAAGAGAGAACCATGATTTTTCTTCATGGTAAGTATGATGAGAATAAGAGAGAACCATGATTTTCCTTCATGGTGAGTATGATGAGAATAAGAGAGAACCATGATTTTGGTGAGTAAGAATAAGAGAAGGAGAAAAGAGAATAAGAAAAGAGAGAAAGAAAGAATAAAAAGAGCAGAACAGAGTTAAAGGAGAATAAAAGTATTAGAGAGAGAGAGAAAAACAATGAGAATTAGAAATAGAAGAATGGTAAATTAAGGAAAGAACCAAAGAGTGAGTTGCAGGGGCAGGTAGTAGAGGATTTACTTACTAACCATTGTTGTGCTCACCCCATTGTTCTTCTCTATTTTGTAGGAAATAGAAGCAGCGGTCGGATGGACGTCGAGGAGCGGAGAGTATTGGCACCACTGTCCACCAACTATGATGTTTTGTATTAAGTAGAAAGTTTTTAATACATTGTATTTTGTATTTTTTATGAGTAAAGGAAAAAAAATTTGAGCCCATTATCTTTCATACGCTATATATATCTATAATTTCCATAGTATGTATTATAAAAATAGTCATGGAGAGCAGGTGTTACAATCATGGCCAATCGATAGATTCAGATTCAGCAAAGTAGCTACCTGTCAACAATATGGTTACCATACAATTCGATCATTTCATCATACGTTATCTCGACGAGACGAAGGCATAGAAATAGTGTCAACCTTCGATTACTCTCGATACTATGTATTCAGTTTCTGGACCAATGACCCGTATTATAAATTGGATAGAGTAACAACTCAATCCCATTGTGGCCACAGTTTTAGTGTCATTGCCATATACTGAATTGCGCCATGAGATAACTTCTCCCATACCCGGGAGTGATGAATCCTCTGTTGATCCACGATAGCCTTGATACACTCCTTGATGTAGCCAATCACCACCGTATTAACAGCTCTGAAAAGAACTGCGTTAGGCTAGTGTCAAACTACACCAATCGGTGCACAAGACGCTCTAGTGATCTCAAGTCTAAGGATCACATGTACCACTATTTGTTAGAGGATTTGTTCCATAGACACTGGGGTTACCATCCATATGGAATCCTTTGGTGGGTCAGTCTAGTGAACTTGCTGCGGTGTATTCGTCTACAGCAAGCACCCATGTGTTGCACCAAGTTGTCACTAAACAACCTTGACAAGTGAGATCAGTCACTGCCTTTCGATAGGGTCGTTCAACACTATGATAGCCTTACCGTATTATCTATGCCCTTACTTCAGAATAATACTGGGGCTATGGACGTTTCTAGAATGGCCACCATATGTGCTCATAGGGTTCTCACTATCAAGATTTGAAACACTTGATACCCTCGTCACGGTTCTACCATTCTAAGGACATATATCAATACATATTGCAATAATAATGATTTACACGATATAGTATAAAATGTCTTTTATTGATTAATGAACATTATTACAAAGAATAAATTCCACAATAATTGATTGGCTCTAGGGCACCTACTCTAACAGGGGGGAGGGGATCACTTAAGCGATTCAGTGTTTATAAGCCTTCGTCGCTTAAGCGATAATAAATCGCTTAAGCAATCTTGTCAAAAGCATACTAAAAATCTGAATATAATGGATCGTTTAAGTGATCCAGTATATTTAGCCTTAGTCGCTTAAGCGATCACATACAAGCCAAAATCAAGATCACTTAAGCGATTCTTCACTTTTACCCTTGGTCGCTTTAGTGATTCATGATCGCTTAAGTGCTCGAGTCTAAGGCAGAATCATGTCACCCTAGGTGCACGATCACTTAAGCGATTTAAGGTCTCGCTTAAGTGATTCTTCACTTTTACCCTTGGTCGCTTAAGCGATGTTAAATCACTTAAGCGATCAAGTCCAAGGCAGAATCAAGATTATCCCAGATGCACAATTGCCTAAGCGATTTACATATCACTTAAGCGATTCTTCACTTTTACCTTTGGTGGCTTAAGCGATGCTAGATCACTTAAGTGATCAAGTGCAAGGCAGAATCAAGATCATCCCAGATGCATGATCACTTTAGCGATTTAAGTATTGCTTAAGCTTAAGCGATCAAGTCCAAGGAAGAATCAAGATCATCCCAAGTGCACGATCGCTTAAGCAATTCAGTTATCGCTTAAGCGATTCTTCACTTTTAGCCTTGGTTGCTTAAACAATGTCTGATTGCTTGAGCGATGAAGTCCAAGGCAAAATCAAGATCATCCTAGGTGCACAATCGCTTAAGCGATTCTTCACTTTTAACCTTGGTCACTTAAGCAATGTTGGATCACTTAAGCGATCAAGTCCAAGGCAAAATCAAGATCATCCCAGGTGCATGATCGCTTAAGCAAGCAAGTCTTGCTTAAGCGGTTCTAGCCTTTTAGCCTTTGTTGCTTAAGCAATGTTGGATCGCTTAAGCGATCAAGTTTAAGGCAGACTCAAGATCACCCCAAATGCACAATCGCTTAAGCAATTTAAGGTCTAGCTTAAGTGATCCTGTATAGAAAACCCTTGATCGCTTAAGCGATATATGTAGTTGTCTAAGTGATCATGGGTAACACATATTATTTCCAACTTTTCTTCTCAATTTTGAAAAACTAAAATCACAACACATATTAATTCCATCTTTTCTTCTGAATTTGACAACCTAATTGCATCAACACATTAATGTCATTTAACAAGAATACTAAATAAACTCAAAGTCTAAAGAGGGAAAGAAATACTAAATTGCTTTTTACAAATTTGAAATGTGTCAGTTACATTAAATTACAACATTATAAACAACAAATAAATGTCCTATATACACCCAAAATAAAAGTAGTGTCCACATCCTCCATCCTCCCTCTTCATCATTCTTTTCAGCCACTTTCCCATCCTCCAAAATTATCCAACACACCTTCAGCATCAGCATCAGCCACTTCATCTTCTTCTACGGCACCCCTTCCAACATTATCCAGCCTTGGCCTTGGCCACAAAGCATACATAACACCACAACCCAAGTATCAACAGCCTGACACCTAATAACATCAGCTGATCTAATTCAAGACAATCTAATTATTCAAGACAACACAATAAGAAATGCATTTCACATAAACTACAAAACTCTAAGTCCAACTTCCATACCTTTTGATGACAACATCAACAATGACTTGGATTGGGTTTTGGTTAATCAAAAGGGATCCATATGCCCATGGAAGCAATCAATAGCCAAGCGCTCCCAAAATTTCATCATTGTTTCATCATTCAACCTATCCATTGGGGTGTTGGTCATGTCAAACTCAATAAATTTTAGTGCATATGCCCCCCGCAATCAGCACTACAATAGGAGGAAGACATTAGCATTAGAATCAGCTTATAGAACAATTGTATTATGTAAGTTTTATACAAAATTTACTTTGACTCATTTATCGGGACGGGAAGGCGATTGAGTGGCCACTTTCCCATCAGTAGTTCATCACCCAAGTGCTTAAACATCCTATTGTCGCGCAATAGCTATGAGAATAATACACACAGCGGCTGCAACTCTATCTCCAACTGCCTCTCTCGACAAATACTCGAGTTGTAATCAAGGATCTGCTGCAAGTCCTCCTCCAATAGCCAAACGACAGTTATCCAATGCATATCCTTGATGTTGACGATGTAGTATACTCTTTTAACGTTTGCCCAATTTTTGCCATATTTGGGCCTTTCCCCCCGTACATATTGCATCGTCCTTTCATCAAACCAAAAATCATCAAGGACACCATCGAAGTCATCTATGGCCATTCTTTTCTGTTTGCCTCTGCTTGTTGCACCTCCACCATTGACCTTTTTCATTAACGTGTCATATGTAGTTACTAGGCTTTGGCCAAAGGCCACATCAGTGATGGCACAGTGCAGATACAAAATATCACCATTACTACTCTATCGTAGCCTCATAAGTGCCAATACCTCATCAATGTGCTACATCAAATAAAAACGACATGATAAGTATACAATACCTCATGGAAAACATAAGCAAAAATAAGGGAAAATAACTCACCGAGTTGTCGAGCCATCTGCCTATTGTCAACATCTTTTCAAACCACTCCTGGGGATAATCCCCAGTCTTGCTCTTCACACGTGCATCACTTCCAGAATCATTGTAATAGGCATAGAAGAGTTTTTTCTTTTCCTCATCTATTGTCCTATACAAATCGACCTTTAACTCCTCCGTTTTCACCTCCCCACTTCCTTTGCGTCCCGCCTCACCCTCCTTAATTTTCACTTCCCCATTTCCTTCGCCTTCCTCCTTACCCTCCTCCATTTTTGCTTCTCCACTTTAATAGACTTCCTCATTTTTTTTTCTTTGTTTTCCTCTTTTTTCCATACGTTACTACCGTGTAAGGAGATTTTACGTGCTTACTCTTTCGGATCTCTCTTTTATGCTCAGGTTGCACTTCAACCATTTTCAATATCCTACCAACTTCTTCCTCCACCCTATCAACTTTCTCCTCCACTCTTTCGTCTTCTCAAACTTCTCATAAACGGCTGTTGTAAAACTATCAAGCAGACCATTTATGAGGTCAACCACCTCATTCTCTTAACCCCGACGCCTCGACAAAGCGGTACTTGTTATACTGGTTTGCCAATTGGGTGGAGGCGTACGAACCTCTTTATCGTGTTCCTCCTTCTCCCTCCCGCCGATTGGAGCTTCATCATCCTCAGCCTCAACAACATTCTCAAGTAGTGGCCTTGTAGCTGCACTCACATGCGTGACCCCTTCTAGGTCCCGCATTAGGTAGTCTATCCCTTCATATGCTACATTGTCCAATGCTCTGAATGATGTAACATACGCCTCTCTCGCTTCACACCTAGTAGGGGTGAGGAAGGGACGGACGACTCCCTCTAATAAGAAAAAAAATCCATCAAATTTAAGCCATATTTAAAAGCAAGTGCATATTCAAAAGATTAATCCTTTAATCTTACTCGAGCCGCTTGAATTTTCATTTCCATTTTGTTGTAATCCTAATGGGCACACTTCTCGGTGTGCCACCGCAACATCCTAGGAAATTACGGTCGCTCATCTGAAGTCTTTTCCCCCCCCATCCCCCCCCCCCCCCCCTCCACTTTAGTCAGGACAGCGATGACCTCATACATCCAAGCCTACATTGTAAAAAAACAGTCCATATCATAATTAAAACAGATATAATACAAAAAATACAATAAAAAGCTATTAATATTTACCTACATTGCCCATAGGAAGCCAAACAAATTATACATGCTCAGTCTATCCTTCTCGACGGCTTGGCGATGCTTTATCGCCATGTCTTTTCCACGCAAGGACTCAATGGTTAGTTGAAATGATAACCGTCCCCACGGATAAGCATTAAAGAAGTCCATGTTGCTTGCAAACTTCACCCAATCCATATTAATGACTTTTGTTGAGTTAGAAGCCATTAGGATCGAATGCACGAACCATACTAGGCACATCTTTAACTTCTCTGAAGAGGTATACCCATCTTCTCCTGACCTCTCCTCTAAATCGCATCCTGTAATAGATGCCTTTCCCCCCAAAACCTTTCTAGCCAAGTTATCGGCTGCCCTATTCTTCGTTATTCTCTCTTGCTCTTTTGCATCTGGAAATGCCCCACATCTTAAGCCTGTCATTAGGGCATATTCCATCATCCCAAAACATAATGGCTTCCCATCCACCACGAACCACATTTCATTTTTTTTTTTTTTTGGCTTTTAACTGAGTGTAGCAACATATATTGCACTCCCTACCTCCAGAACGCCTTCTTCCAATTTTCTTCCATGTTTGCAAAATGACTAAAACAACTATCTTTGAATCGGTCCATACCCTTCCTTTGTTCCTCTAAAATCTCCTTTATTCTCATAAAAAAACTTGCCAACTCTACCTAACTGTCACCCTTTACAAGGAATACGATATTGCTTACAACCTCCAACCTATAGTCTTTATAATTTATGCTTCGGAAAATCTGTCAATTGATATAAACTAAATATCAGCAAAAAAAAGAAACCAAAACAACCAATAGGCTACAATTTGGGGGATATGGGCTTCGACGGCATCGGGGAGTGGGTGTTTTTGGCTTCGAGAGGACTGGGGAAGCCAATGTAGGCCCTACAGAGGCTTTTGTGGCAAGTTCCATGGCTGGAGATGGCTAAGGATGGCAAGAGATGGCGGAATTGGGGGGCTGGAGGGTTGCGCTGCATATTGCATGTAGTTGTGCATGGCTAGCCCTACAATATGCAAGGCAGCCCTTTAGCCCCTCTATTCTGCCACCTCCTACCATCCCCAGCCCTCCAACCTCCCACAAACAACCTCCCTACGACCTCCCTTACCTTCCCCCATCCTTTGAAACCCAAACAAAGCCACTACCCCGATGCCCGCCAACTGCTCGACAAAACGCCACAACCACCATAACAAATAAAACCAAATACATATCCCCCAAATTTGCACAAACCAATCAATTTTTTCATCAAATTCAAAAGAACCAGTAAAAAACATACATTTTCTTCACTAGCGTCCTCCTCCTCATTTGAATTCTCGCCGGCATCCTCCTCTTCAGAACCATTTTTCGATTCTCCTCTCTATTCTTGTGCTGCCATTGTCTCCTCTACCGCTAGACCACCTTCACTCATCGGATAATCCACCGGAGCGTCTTCTTCAACAACATTTGAATAGCCGCTACTGCCGGAGTCTAGGATTTATAGTGGGGTTTGGTTTTCCTCCTCTTTATGAATAACAGCCATGATTTTGTATAACAAAGCTTTATGATCGAATATTGGCCGGAAATAGGGAACTTTTATCGCCGAAAATTGTAAGGAAATGGAAGGTGTTTTGCCGATCTTTTTCGGGTATACTACTCCATTAAGCGATTTTGAAGGGAGGGGGTCGTTTTTTAATTTTTAAAATTTAAACAAATTTCCATTAATTATACTATTATCCATATACGTTTCAATCTTTTCACTCTAGCCCCTTTTTGCATGTTTAGTTGCAATTAAGTGTGTCACGTCAGATTTTTTAATTTAAAAAAAAAAAATGCCTCCAATTTTCAGGGTTAATTTTTTTAATCCAAACTTGGGATGTCTAGGGGGTTAAATTTTCTCCATGTTTCCCACCCAAGGTTTCATGAATCTACAAGTTCTCAGCCCTGGTTTAATAAATTCCTTATTCTCACCCTTACATTAACAAAAAATCATTTAATGTAAAGGTTAAAGGGTAAAGTGGTCATTTGTAATGTTTTAAATCTTAAATGAAAATAAAATTTTTAAAATAACCCTCCAAATCTCAAATTTCTCTCACAAACACACATCTCAAATTTCTTTTACTTTTCCTCTCTCTTTTGAACCTTTCTTTCCCGTCAAATCCTTTCTTTCTGCTCCTCTTTCCTTTCTTTTTTCTTCTCCTTTCCTTCGTTTCTTTCTTCTCTCCCCATGATTTGACGAAAATCCTTGGAATTGGAACAATTCCTCTTGGACAAGATGTGCCTCTTAGTTTCATCTTCAAGAAGTTGGATGTTGACAACGGAGTTCCTTGACTTTTCAACTCTTCAGGAAAAGAAGTAGACTCCATCTATTATTAAAGAAATAGTGTAAAAACTCTACAACATATCACTTAAAAGAATCACAAAACTCTTTTTCATGGACGTCAAT
Source organism: Pistacia vera (assembly GCF_008641045.1). Classification (NCBI taxonomy): domain Eukaryota; kingdom Viridiplantae; phylum Streptophyta; class Magnoliopsida; order Sapindales; family Anacardiaceae; genus Pistacia; species Pistacia vera. The sequence continues at coordinate 44,291 of NW_022195598.1, forward strand.
AACATCACTTAAAAGAATTCCTTGTTGTTTGATTGTAGTGATTAATGGAGATTGAATGAAGGTTTTTTATTGGAGTGTTTGTTTGTTGTGTTTGTTAGGACTCTTTGTCAGCCGCCCACTTCTGCCGGCAACCCCCAAGATCTCCCCCAACTACACTGCCCACAAGATGTTTGATAAAACTCCCAAACCAACCACCCGCAACATATTTGTGCAACAACTGCGATGGATCGTGCAAGGATTGTTGGAGTAGCCTTTTGCGATGGCCAGGAGATGTGTTTAGGGATTGCTTATTTTCCTAATTCTATTAATTTGGGGGTTAAAAAATAATTTATTAAATTATTTGTCAAAGGTAATTTGATAATAATACTTTTTATGCTCGATCAAAATTAAATAAACACTAACGGTGTTGATTTAAGGATAGATAGAATTTATGAAATCAAGGGTGAGAATTTGTAGATTCACCATACCTTGGGTGGGAATATGTCGTTTGCTTTTTTATTATTTTAATGTTATGTGAAGCAAGAGTCTAAATTAGGCCGAATGACATGCACTCACCCACAGTTTTCCAAAAAGACAATTTGGTACCCAAAAGGTTTGAAAATGACAATTACCCACTTTCTGTCCAAATCTGTTAGTAAAATCCGTTTAACTGTAATAATTGCTATATACTAATAAAATACATGTAGAATAATAAAAGTAAATGGGCCCAAAAATTTGTCTTGTATTATGTATATACATTCTTTGTACAAAAGAGTATCATTTACAAAATGTCATTCAAAACAGGGGACAGTGTGGCTATTTCTCCTCACTTGCCGAGGTCCAACCAACTGCAACATCACCTAGATCCTGCAACTACAAAGGAAAAATAACGGGGTGAGCACAAAATAATGCTCAGTAAGTAAGTCCTCTACTTGTCTATCCCTATAACTATTTCTCTTAATTCTTTCCTTACACTATTTCTGTTTCTGTTTCTCTTGCACACAGTTGTCTTTTTATTAACCTCTGCTATAAGTCATGGCCTCATCTTGCAGGAGACACGGCCGGGTGGAGGTCACATAGCGCCAACCCATTCTTCGTGACTTTCTGGTGAAGATCACCAAGCATCAACCCATCTTTCATAATATCGGGTGGAGATCACAAAGCATCAACCCGTTTCTCATAACTATCGGGTGGAGGTCACAAAGCATCAACCCGTTTTTCATAACTATCGGGTGGAGATCACAAAGCACCTACCCCTAGCACTTCTTGTTCTTTCTACTCTTAGAGTAGTTCATTCACAAAGTTTTCTACTCTTTCTTAAGTCACACCTCAATGCACAATTAAGGCATGGATGATTCATTTCCACTAATGCACTTATGAGATGCCAACATGCAATATTGGAAGTATTTAGGCTTATTATTCATACTCAAACCTCTCTTAGGCATTTCATCAAACAACTCAAGTGCATATAAAGACTATACTATAACAATAGCTCTATTTCTTTCTCTAACCATCCCAAATGGGAGAAAACTCCCTCATATAGCTATAAATCCTGCCTAGGAATAACACTTCTAAAAAGGTTTACTCAAAACCTTCCAAACCTCATCTCAACTACATCTTCTCAACACATATCAACACTTCTCTCAAATGAAGTGTATTCAATCACAACATGGGTAATTAATCTCAATTTCATAGCATATAACATGCACTTAACATACATACATAATTGCTATTAAATCTCTACTCACAAGTTTCTCAAACCTAACTTGGGTGGGATTTACTTACCTGTCAAGGAGAACTCTCACTAGTAATTTCTTTTCCTCTTGCTACTTGACTTTTCTCTACCCTTTAACAATGAAACCATCCAACTTTAATATACAAATTAACACACAAAACCTCACATACAAAGCAAGAATCCTTACCTTAGATGCCTTTAGCTTGATTTTCTACCCCAAACACTCCAAAAAGCCCTCAAAAATCCTTGAACTAATAAAGAGGAATTAGAGGAAGTAGGAAAGGAGAATGGTGGTGGAGAAGAAGAATGAAGGGTTTGCAATGCCCTAAACCTTTTTAACTCAACTTATGGCAAGCATTCCCATTTTGCCCTTACCTTCCTTGGAAAATCCATCTATATCCTTGATTCATTACAATCACACCCCCATACCAACATATTCTCCATGAAATTTCCTTACATTTTACTCCCCACTTTTCCTACTAATTAGGGTAGAATGGTCAAATTGCCCTTAGGGAAGAAAATGTCTAAAACTTAAAAATGAAACTCAGCCGACTCTTCTTACACCAACTACACCATGGTTGTAACACCTCTTCGCCCCGGCGACGCCTGCAACATCAAATCCTCAAATCTTAATCAATTTCAAGGCACCACTCAACCACCCCAACATACAAACTCGATTAAAGCTGAATCAAAGAACATTTAAGCAATACACACAATCTTAACTACGTACCTCAAGTGGGGCATTACCCAGGCTAGCTAGCCTGATGGTACTCACCATGCTCCCCAATGACTATAGCCCCTTGGTCTTTTTTTTTTTTTTGGGGGGGGGTGGGGGTGGGGGGGGGATATCTTTGTGAGTCACGGTGCTGTGTGGGCCCTGTGTGGGCACCTCGAGGAACTCTTGTGTGGGGCTGCGGGCTGTGACATTAACTAAGGACAATATAGTAATTTTATATCCAACCAAAAGATAAACTTTAATATTCATCATTAATTTTAAATTAATCCATAAACTCCTAATTTTTTTTATCCTATTTTTTTATTTCCTGTTTCTCTTCTCTCTCTTATCCTTCTTCTTCATCTCTCCCTTCTCTTTTTTTCCTTTCTTCTACGTCTTTTCCCTCCTCCCCTCCTCTTTTTTCCTTTTCTTCTCCCTCTTTCCCCTTTGGTTGCTAGGCATAAACCCCTAATTATTTTTTTTATCCTATTTCTTTATTTCCTTTTTCTCTTCTCTCTTTGCATCTCATCTCTTCTACGCCTCTTCTCTCTCTTATCCTTCTTCTTCATCTCTCCCTTCTCTTTCTTTCCTTTCTTCTCCGTCTTTTCCCTCCTCCCTTTCTCTTTTTTCCTTTTCTTCTCCCTCTTTTTCCTTTGGTCACTAGGCAAGAACCCGTCTTTTCCTCTTTAGTTTTTTTAATTTTTAATTTCTTTTTTCAAATTTTTATAATTTTTTACAATTTGGGTTGGAAGTGTTTGAAATTTGTGGTGGTTTGTGGCGGTGGTGATGGTGATGATGATGGTTGTATTTGGTGGTTCTGGTGGCGAGTTTGGAGCTGGAGGAGGTCTCGACCGAGACAAGAACAATTTCATTTTTCTTTTTCATAGGTTTCAGCAATGGGTTTTATGGGTTTGATTTTTGATTTTTTTTTTTTCTTACATGATTGTTTAGTTGAGATGTAAGATGAATTTGATTATGAAGTTGAGATGGAGAATGAATTTTGAATGTGGTGTTAAGATGGGGATGAATTTCAATTCTGTTTATATTTATGGGAGGTGATTTTTTTTGGCGAATCTGGATGAATTTGGGAAAAAAGAGAGAAGAAAAGGAAAAAAGAGAAGGAGAGGAGGGAAAAGACGAAGAAGAAAGGAAAGAAAGAGAAGGGAGAGATGAAGAAGAAGGATAAGAAAGAGAAGAGAAAAAGGAAATAAAGAAATAGGATAAAAAAAAATTAGGGGTTTATGGATTAATTTAAAATTAATGATGAATATTAAAGTTTATTTTTTGGCTGGATATAAAATTACTATATTGTCCTTAGTTAAATGGATTTTACTAACAGATTTGGACAGAAAGTGGGTAATTGTCATTTTCAAACATTTCGGGTACCAAATTGTTTTTATGGCAAACTATGGGTGGGTGCATGTCATTCAGCCTCAAAATTATCCTTCTACCATCTATTTCAAACTAACGACATATTGTTTTAGGAACTAGTTTGTCAAGGAAAAATTAAAGTGTCCTTGATGGTGATAAACCAAAATCATAAAAGACCATAAAGGTCTTGGTTTGACTCTTGTGCAGATCAAATTTGTTTTCCTCCTATGCAAACAATAAAATACATATAGGCTTTAACATTTATAAGAAAAATTATGTCAAGATATAAACCAATTACAAATCGATAGTAAATTAATATTACATCATTTGAAACAAAAATTAATGTACAAATAACATTACTAGATTTAAAAGCAAAAGTACAATATTAGAGTTCTAGCAAAGGAATCTTTTACCGTTCAACTGATAATGGTTTGCATAATCATGTCAGTCAATTATGCATCATTTGAACAATTATTTTTATCAGCTGATTCAATACCAATGTTTTAAAACCCAGCCCGGCCGGGCGGTTGAACCGGTTCAATCGGGACCCGGAAGCTTCAACGGGCCGGGTTTAATTTTTTTCCTATTCACCCAATACCCTAGGATTTCCGGTGATGATCGACGAACAATTAACTGTCAGAATGTTGGGGCTTTTGAAGAGCTATTTCCGGTGAATGTAATGGTGGTGAAAGATTTGATTTCCGGTGAGTAAATCGATCGGAAATCGAACAAAACTGGCAGCAGCAACGATAAGATTTTTCTGGCGATTTACGAGGCTAACGGGGGTGGGGTGAGGGGGGTTTTGTTCGGGAAGAAAAGGGGAGTGATTCTGGGGTGATGGGAAGGGTTGTTGTTGCCGGAATCGATGGGATCTGGCCTAGAATACCGACATCAACGTCAGTGAGATCTGGCCGAAATCGAACCTATTTCGGCCAGATCTTGGGTATATTTTAATGGAAATGGGCTCAAGGGACGATTGGGGTTGCATCTAGGGTGTCGCTACAGCTAATCAGTCACCGGTCGATTTGCAGTTGGGGTGTGTTTGATAAATTTCAAACCTATAGGGACTTACCGAAGTTTTAGGGGTATATTTGCTGAATTTTAAAAGTTTTTATCAACCGGTCAACCCGGGACCTAGAAGCTTTGCTGGGTTTCACCACGGGTTGGGTTTTAAAACATTGTCCAATACTTTATTTCTCGTCTGACCCAAAAAAAAAAAAAAAAAACTTTATTTCTGGTTATTATTGCCTTTACACCATCATTAAAATTTAAAAATACAGAAAGCAGAAAATAATAATAAAAAATATAAGAGTTAAACATAAACCTGAAGTATGATATCATAACGAACTCCTAGTAAGGTTTCTGAAATAACAAACGGTGCGTTTGGTTTATTATTTCATACCCTATTCCCAATCTTATTCCAAAAATAATTGTTTGTTTAATTATTTAGGAAATACTATTATATTTTTTTAATTACTTTTAGACCCCTTAAGTTTATTAATTTCATTAAACACATCCAGAAAAAAGTTTAAAAATTAACAAAAACACCCCTACCCACCCATAGTTGTCAGATTACGGCAACCACCGTTGGTGGTAGCCAAAATCTGTCACAACGGCATACAAAGGACCGAAAATGGCCTGTAATTCACCGATCTAGCTTTTTCCGGTCATATCCACAGTGGATCTAGCCGGAAAAGGTTAGATCTGGCCATTAACGATGGCCAAAGATATGGTCGTCTTTTTCGGTCAACGATGGCCAAGAGACGGCCAGATCTAGCCTTTTGCGGCCATTGACGGCCAAATCTGGCCGTTGATCTAGCCTTTTCCACGAATCTGGTTGGAAAAGGCCAGATCGACGCACGTCCAGCCAGATCCGATCGGTCTGCATCGTAATGCCAAATTCTGACCAGATTCCGAATATGGTGGCCGGAATCTGGCATTGTGGGTGGGTGGGTGGGGGTGTTTTTGTCATTTTACAAAATTTTTATATATTGGGGTGTTTAGTTAAATTAGCAAACCTAGGGGGTTTTTTTTTTGTTAATTTTTAAATTTTACCTCGTAATAATCACCATATTCAACTGTTCAATATTATTTCTAAATCCTATCCAAAATAACAAACCAAACGGATCCAAAAATCTCTCTTCCATTAATAAACTGTTAAAATTTACATTGTTATCATTTAATAAATATTATTAAATTACCTTCTTATCGTCTAAACACCTAAAATTTAACGGTTAAAAGATTTCTAATATTTTCAAAACCTCGGAAATTTTTATTATTTTATCATACCTAGACCTGGCAAACGGGTGAGCCGAGTAAACACCGGTACGGGTTAAACGAGTACGGGTCAAACAGGTAAACATTGTGAACGAGTAAGAAAATGCAACACCCATACCCGGTCAGGCGAGTATAGGTGGACCTGTGGGTCACCTCTTTTTCTTTCTCTCTCTCTCTCTCTCTCTCTCTCTCTCTCTTTTTCCTTTGTTCTGTTCTCTTACATAATCTTCTTCAAAAAAAAAAAAAAAATTTAAAATCCAAAAAAAAAAAAAAAATTTAAAATCCGGTCCATCTTCTCAAAAATCGTACTCCAGCACACAAGCCACAGCACCACTACACTTATCGGACTTCAAAGCACTACACTAGAAGTTCCACCACCATAAAAGAAACCAGTCTACAAAAATAAAATAAAATTAAAAAATCAATCCAATTCACCACTGTCACATCAAAATTCATTCACTCATAATATCCAATTTCAAATTAAAAAAAAAAATTCCAAAGAAAGAATAGTCAGTCACCAGGGCAGAATTTTCTTTTTAGTTTGGATTTGAGATGAGCTGGACAGAGGAAAATGCACAATAGAGCAAGAGAGCAGAAAAGGAAACAATGGCGGTGGGTAGTGAAGAAAAGGCAAGATATTGTTGGAGAAAAGAATCCAGCAATGGAGCTAAGAGAGAAGGAAAGGAAAAAAAAAATTTCAACCCCTTTCTATGAACCTGCCACTTTTCAATGTTTGTGCGGTTACTTGTGGGCAAGTTAGTAAATTCACAAATTTTCGTATTTTATCAGTCCAACTGTATTATTCATAAACTATATGCCTCAAACGTTTTATTCGTAAATTATTCCTGTATCCAATTTTTTGCCAAATTTTTACAAATGTATTTTTCACCATTTGCTGTATCATACCCATAAAACTCTCGTATCCGTATATTTGAAATGTTATATTGATTTTAACCAGGCGGTCCATAAAAAGTGCTAAAACCAGAATTGATATTACCGTATTTTTCAAAATGTATTATTGACAATATGTCGTATTAAACATGTATATACCCATACCGTATTTTTCTTGTATCAGAACTTTATAGCCAAATTTTTACAAACGTATTTTCACCATTTGTCGTATCATACCCATAAAATTCTTATTATCCGTATTTACTAACTAGGCCCATGGGTATCACCTGGCCCACAATGTGAAAATAACAAATGGGCTAGGTACGAGCAATGATGCCACGAGTCCTAAATATATTAGTCCGTACGCGCAAAAAGTAACCATCGATTCGTAGGTGCGAGTCCCTTTTTTTCCAAGTCTAATCATACCCCAAGGATTAATGTCACTAACTCTAATAATAAGAATAAGAATAATAATAGTAATAATAAAAAAGAATGAAAATTAATAAGTTGATCCACTAAACTTTTATGTGAACCTTCCCAAGCCTAAGAAATCAATAGCAGTACACAGTTTTAAATATACAATGTTCCTAACTCTGAGATTTTACACCATAGGGAGAAAAGGAAAAAAATAAGTGGAATAATTGAATCAACAAATTTGGATCCACTTCACATCACAGCTTTTAACAAACTTTCAAAAGTAAATTTCCCCCATTGCTCTTCAACTTGATTGATGCTTGCAACTAGACTTAGCAAAACGGGTTCGGACCCACGGATCGACCCTAAACCGGGGTAAAAAATATAGGGTGCGGGTACACCCGTGGGTACCCGTTTGTTTAAAAAAAAAAAAAAAAAAAAAAACCTTTTCCCTTTTCATTTTCTCTCTCATTAGCCTTCTCTCAAACTCATCGTCATCAAAATCCCCAACTCCATTGTCCCCGCTTCTCCTGTCTCCGCTCTCATCAGCCACATCTACAATCTCCATTGTCGACGCATCAAGGTATGTGTATCACTGTCGCCGATTTGATCTCATCTCCTTTGTCTTCACTCTTCACTCTTCAGTAGCTCCAATTCTTGGAGTCAATTCTCCGGCGTCTTCAGCTTCTCCTCAGCTACAATCTAGTAACATTGAAGGTTGCTCTTCTTGCTTTATTCTTACTGTTCTATAGATAACAGATGTCAATCAACATGTTTGTTTGTATTCTTTTGGAAACCATTGTAACACTAATCAAACTAAATCTAGAAGTTTTTCTAATTTGTCTTGTCTCCATTTCCTATACTTAGCAGCTACTTTCTAGCTTGTGCTGCTGTTGCTTTTCTTGTGTAAGTTTTTTCTTTTTTTCAAATTTTTTATGTGGGCTTATTTGGTTGATGAGGAATGAGAGGACAGTCAGTAAAGTTTTTATCTTTTTCTTTGCTAGGTTATAGGTTTCTGTTTGGTTGGTGAGTAAACTTGGGAGAAAATAATGTAAGAGACTTTTTTTTTTTATTGGGCTTTTGTGTGTATATGGTTTTGGTTCGTGATTGACAGCTCAGAAAACTTGGGGAAAAGATTCTAAATTGTGGGGAAAAAGAAAAGAGATCATATTGATTTATTTAAATCTTGTTTTAGCTGAGTTGTTAATTTGCGTACATCAAAATTAATTATTTAGAATTTCAATTATTTTTTTTTATGTTAAAGGATTCATTTTACATATAAAATTGGGGATTAGAGATTTTTATTTGGTTTAATCTGATTCTCCTTATTTTTTCTGATGATAATTTGAATGATAATAGAAATTTGGATATGTTTTTTGTGAACTAAAACTATATTGGGAATAAGAGAATTTTTGTTTGGACCTAAGAAAGACAATTTTTCCTCAAGAGTTTAGGAAGATTTGGGGGTGTAATTGCAAAAATTTAAAACTGGAGTGAACAGTATAGATACCCACGAGTCCACCTGTACAATAGACCCATTTTGGGCCTGCACCCATTTAGACCCACCCCGTACTCGACCCACCCGCCCGTTTTGTTAGGTCTACTTGCGACAGCCAATTTCCTGGTTATAAATGTAGTTTGTGGCTTTAAAGAATAATTTATCACACAATAAGCTTGAGCTTAAAATTTATCATTCGAGTCATGATATGATATATGATATAAAGCAAAAATGAACAACATTATAACAGAAAAAAAGGACACATTACATTCTTACAATCTCAAATCATTCAAGCTTCTCAATGTTAGATGGTTTCTCACACTATTATTTATACTATTTCCATAATATGTAGGATACATGATCTTTATCATCACTCTCCATTTCTAGCCTACAAGGACTCTTTCATTTTCTGAGTTTTTGAGTTTTTCATTTCTTTAAAGATTTGACATTCTTGTAGTGGACACTTATCTATCAGTTTAAATATACATTTCATTTCATTACACTATCAAAAGTAAATGCCTTTATTATAGACACTAATTAAAAGAAAAGTAACGTGAATGTAATGCATACTTGCTTTTTTGTGGGCGTCCAACAACTGTGAACACAAAAAACATAAAATTTAATGTTGCAATTGGGAGGATCTCATTAAGAAGGTTGCCAACCAACATAAGAAAAGAACGACCAAAGGAGACTAAAAACAAATTGTAAAACTTAAAAATAATAATAATGAACCCTTTCCACTCATGTAACTGTGTTTTAAACCTAAATATAAAAGAACCACACCTTTCGATTTTCTGCTGTAAACAGCAACAGACGTGCTTCACTGTCTGTAACTGAATCAAGGAAAGCGCCCATCACAAACCACAACTTTGAATAAAAATAGTTGCCCACTCCCACTTATAACAAACTTCACTTTCTAAAACTTAAAAATCAGTCAACATAATCCCCCTCAGAAAATGCCAATGACCAAAGCAACACCACTAGGCTAAAGATACGAGACTCCAAAAATGACCCACATCAGCATTGCGGCCTTAAAGATACGAAGCCACAACTTAAAGACTATGGAATAGTCAAGACGAAGATGATTGATGATCTCCCCTTCAATTGTACACATACCACGCCAGTGAATACAAGGACCTTAGTCCACCTTTTTTGGACAATGTTATGTGCTATTCTACCTAAAGCTACCCATGATAATATTTAAATCCTGTTTGGAACTTTGGCTTTTCAAATCATTCTTGCTTGAAGAATAAGGGATAGGATGAATTATCAGCCACAAATTAAAATACGATTTATAAGAAAACACACTCTAATCCAACCAAGAGTACAGAAATTTAGCCGCTTCCTCGACATTCAAATTCCTAAAGTATTCTAAAATTCAAACCTCTAGAATAGGGGGAAGAATCCAAGCTGCTTTTAAGAAAAATAAAGTGGGACTTTCTAAGCATATAAAGAGAAGAGTATATACACTAATATATCTCCCCAGTCGCCAATCCTCCAAAAACTTTAATACTTCCTCAGAACTCACCAGAAGCTTCAAGTTTAAGGAAACTAAAGAATGCCTTTGCGAGATAATTTCCAAGATCTTCCGTGAAATGATAATTATAATCTGCCATTTCAAAATAAAGCGTAATATTCAGTCTCAAGACACAGCATTAGTCGAGTACTCTTTAAACATCGTAAAAATTTTGCCCAAAAAGCTTTGAATACAGTTAGTTAGGTGTACAAAATTTTCAATAAACAGCTTCTAATTCAAACAAAAATACATGTTCATAGACAAAGGAGCTATACCATATGAATCAAAATGCATCAAATATAAAATCTGCATCATGAAAACCTGAGAGGTAACACATAAAGCAGAATTTACAATGTATATAATAATGAACAACCATTACATTTATAAAATGCAAGTTAGATTCAACCTTAGTTATCAAGTTGTACATAATAATGAACATCCATAAAATGCCCACCACTCTGCCAATTGACTATGCTTTAAAGCTTTTCAAATTTTAAATAAATTGAACACAGTTTGGGCATTCATTTATTTATCACAATAGTTTCACCAAACTTAAAAATTCAAATCGCTTTCCAACCTACTCATGTAGCATTCATACCAGAATTACCAAGGAAGATCAATATATTTACAAAGGAGCCGTATTTTTACAAATATGCAAACTTATATAACATCCCCTAAAGTATATCCAAAACTTGTTAAACATATCCAACATGAAATAGAGTTTTCAAACATGGAAATGCATCCTCTTTCTAGACATCTATAAAGGATTTAGAGCATTGAACCTACTTGATGGGGGAGAAAGATATTCGTAACTAGGGGTGAAAGTGACTTCAAGAGGACTTGAGAAGGGGACCTACTTTTTCTGTTACTTTTCACTCTAGTGGTGGACGGTATAAGTAAACTTGTTGCTAGAGTAGTGGAGGACAGGTTGTGGAAGGTTTAGAAATTGGTAGAACAAAGTAACTATCCCTCATCTCCAACTAGCTGACACAATTTTCTTCAGCCCGGAGATGATTCCAAATTCCTCTATTCAGGTGGTGCTGTTGTTTTGTGACATTTCTAAGTTTAAAATAAACCACAAAAGAGCGCATTGTTTGGGATTAATATGTTAATAATAGATCTGTTTATTTTGCTTCTACAACGGGTGGTGAGGTGGTGAGATGGGAGATGAAATATTTGGATTTAACTTTGGCAGGCAATTCAAGAGCAGGTGTATTATAGAATCCTGTAATTGAAAAGGTTGAGAAGTGATTACATGGCTGGAGGAAAGGTTGCTTATCTAATGGTGGGCAACTCATCCTCATCTAATTAGTTCTACCTAGCATTCATACCTGTTTCCTTTCTTTATTTAGTTAATCAATGCAGCATTAAAGAGGCTTTAAGAATCTTCTTTGGGAAGAAATGGGTGAAGGCAAAAGACTACTTGGTTAATTGGAAGGTAGCATCTCAACCCCATAGCAAAAGGCTATTAGCGGTAGGTAAGAACATTTTTTATTCATGATCCAAAAACAGTTTTAAAAATAAGGATCCAAACCAAAATTTGAGTTGTATTCTTGATATTTTTAAAATGTAAAAATACATTTGATATAATATTCAAAAACTGTTTTCAACTTTAAAACATTTTTTATATAATATCTTTAAACAATGAAAATCTGAATATTTGTTTGGTTAACATGTTGTTTAAAACACTATTTTTCACCAAATTTTTTATATAAACATAATTATAACATATTTTAATAACGTAAAACATGAACCAGCAGTCAAGCATTTTTTTTTTATATATACTGTGCCACATCTATGACTAAAACAAATTTAATAAATAGCTTTACATTCTTAGGGTAAAATCTAAAAATTATTTTAAATCCATAAATAATAGATTAAAGAATTGTTATCAAATACTATATTTCAATTTCAAGTAAACCTCAAGGGTACACAGATAAAAACTTACTAATGATTTGTGCATTGCAATATCGTAAGTGTTGTAAAAATCTATCTAATCATGTAATGATGAAAAGTGAATAAATTTGATAAAGATGAAAATTGAATTCAAGAAATCAAAGATTTGTTGGAGATATGGCAAAGTGGTATATTGGGTTTTAATATTTAATAAAATGTTAGTGATTTAATGGTCAAGAAAATATTTAGGTGTTCTAAAACACAAAAATAAGTTTTTTTGGTTCTTGAATACAATCTAGATAAAATTTGATAGAATACTAAGAAAAGGTACTTTCATAGTTTTCTAAAATTTAACTCTAGAGTTGTATCCAAAAAGAATTTTCAAAAATATTTCAAACAAACACATTTCTAAGATTCTTTGTATTCCTAGAATTTAGAAACAAAGACTTGTATTCGGATTCTATATCATCTATTTTTTTCCAAAGAGATTGGAACCTGCCTGAAAAATGATCACGGAGATTTCCTCTTGAGACAAATTTCCTCGAGCAAATTGTTAAAAAAAGAAAATACAGACTAGAATGGTTGGGGTTCCAAAGAATTTATTAGAGGTTCTTCTTGATGTCCTTGGGCCTAAATGGGGGAAATCTTTTGTGATCTTTCTCCTTGAGTTTACTAACTTTCAATAAAGCATAATGCTTCTATTATTATTATTTTAGGTGCTAGAAAACAATGCTTCTACGTTGTCCCAACCCAAGGAAAACATCAAACCTAAAAACACAAAAACCTCTATTCAAAGTTTTCACAAAAATGGAGAGTTGTCCCAAGAACCCCAAGGCTCAAAAACTAGACACGATGAAAAAACATCTCTTATCCAGATCATCAAAACCAAAAACATCAAAAACCCCTATTCAAAATTTTCACAAAAATCTTCCTCAGCAAGGCATAATGCCTCTATTGCTAGAAAAACAATTGTTGCTCTTCCATTAGGGGTGGGATCTCAAATTTAGAGGTAGTTTGAAAAATTTAACAACTTTATAACGTGCTGACCTTCTAGGCTTTTTTTGATAGAGTTTCCCTCGACAATAAGAGGTAGGATAGGAGACCTTGGATACATAAAAATATCTTTTTTGTTATTCTTTTTAAGGTAAGATTTTTAACTTAAAAACTATTTAACACATTTAAACTTTTGTCAATATCAAGCAAATCCTACTTTAACACATTTTTCAACTCCTCAAGTCTTATTTGGAAGGTAGAAGTCCCTTACCAAGTGAACATTTTGGCTTGGACATAGCACAAAAAGATAACATCAGTTACTTACTTCAAATTAGAAGACCCAAGGCATGCCTATCTTCTAATTGGTACATTATGAGTAAAAGAAGACTAGCAGGAAAAATGAGCCTATCCCCCTATTCGTGTGTTAGGTGCAAAAATGATGCAGAATGCTCTGACCATTTGTTCCTTCATTGTCCATTGGCTTCATGGTTGTGGGCAAAAATTTGTAGTGGAACCAATGTTCCATGGGTTACTCCCTACATCTTGCTCTATTTAAAGTAAGCAATGCAATGTAGATTCATATATCAGAGCTACTTTCATTCATTTTACCAAAACAATTAGTTTAAATATAAAACAATATTGGCTTACAACTGCCAAGAAAATGATATACATTTCTCACACTACAACAAAATACATAACGGTACAGAAAATAATTCATACAAGGACACTGGAGTTGCAACAGATCCAGGTAATTGGCAATGAATAAACTAAAATTACTAGTGAATATTCATTGATCCTTTAAACTATTAGCTATATTTTGAACTGAACTAGGCAAAGCATTGATACTACGATATATGACTGAATATTCTATCAAAACTAAGAAAAGAATATCAATCACGAGGAAAGCAAACAAAAATTAGGGCTACAAACAAAACAAACTAACTGGAAGGCGAAAGTATTAAGTAACTTAGTACCTGTTCCCTCTAAGACTGATCTGGAGACAAACCACTTGCACAGGTAGATGCTTGTAGAGGAAAAGCACATGACTGAAATGAACCATTTGAGAATGTTCTCGATTCCCTTGAACAATTTAAAGATAATCCAGCATCTGGAGGCTGATTTTGATTGGGAATTCTTTCATACAGAATCTTAGGTCTACCATTTGGAACTCGTTTGGAGCTTGGATTCCTCTTTCTATACTTCAACAAATAGCGATCAGGCTTTCCATCACATGTTTCAACCTTGCATTCAGTAGATTCATATTGATTATTATGACAAGATCTAGACTCAAAGTTTGTACTATTTTCATCTCCACTTGACTTTACCAATTTGTTTGAACAGCTCCCCTCTCCCTCCTTCAGTTGCACTCCTATATCCTCATCTTTAACACATAGCAAAGGATCTAAAACATTTCTATCCAGATTCTCATTCATCTTCTTATTAGCACAAACCTCAATCTCACAAGAAACACTAGGATTCCCTGAATCTGAGCATCTAAGAACCAAATTATCATTAAACTCCTGTATCTTGGGAACACTGGAAGAACTCGATTTCACAGCACATAAATTCTTTGAAATCCTCCGCGAGCTATTCATTGCCCGGTGCAGCTTAAACGCCAACTCAGCATCATCAACAACCTTCTTATCATTACAATCATCGCCCTCCCTCTTTACCTCCAAATTCAATGCATTACTTTCCATCTCCATTGGCATCTTTGCCACCTCCATCAGCTTCTTTGCCGCCATCGGTGGAGCCATCAAGGCCAACACAACTGTCCTCTCCAAAGCAAAATTGGGGTCCTTCAAAGATTGGGCGTCATTGAAAACCTTAGAATGGCTACTATAGTTCCTACCAATAAAAAACCCTCTCCTTTTTATCATTGATTCAGGGACCCAACAGTCAACACAAACTGAAAAGTCCATGGAAGAAGAAGAAGAATACGACCAAGGAGAAACAGTTCTGTACTTTAAAAAGCAAGTTCTATGAACACAACGCTTACATTGAGAACAAGAAAACGAATCATTTGTAGTTTCATTAAAGCAATAAGAGCAAATTAGGGAGGATTCAACGCGAGAAAGACATCTATTGCAAAGAAGAACAATTCGCCATTCACTGTATAAAATTTGAATTCTGTTCTTACCGGAACAAGCATCGGTTCGAAAACCACAAGTTTGGCATTCTGATAAATTGGGTAAGTCTCTGGTCTTCTTGTTCTCACAAATTGGTAATGCCAAGTTTGACTTGGGCTTCTTGTTGGTGGATTCTTGATGTTGTTCATAACCATTCTTCATATTCAATGATTGATTTTCCAGATTTCAGGGTTTTGGCTTCTTAATATTGATTATAAGCCTCTTCAATGTTCATGGCTAAATGCTGTCTTTTCATGTTTATTTTCGGAGTCCACCACTTTTTCCCACCAAATAATGGCCAAATAACATTTTCCACCCAAAAAGTTTCAAAATACAATTTTATTACCCATAGCAAAGTTTCGTTAGTAAATTTCGTTGTGGAAAAGGGCAGGATAATCAAATGTCTATTATAAGTAAGGGTAGGATGATTAATTAACATTATGCAAAACAACTCAAACCCAAGTCATCAAATTGGTGAAACCCTAGAAGGAGGAGGGCAATGATCAGTGAGCAATTGGTGTTGCGGATGACAGGGGCTTTGGAGCGGAGGTGTCGGCGAAGCTAAAGGCGGTGATGGGGGAATTTCCGGTGTTGGGAATGGCCAAAAAAGCAAGAAAATCGCAAGTCAAACCCTAGAGTTGTGGCCGACGAACGACGGGATGAACAAGTTGATGGAGATACGGGTTTTGGTGAAGGGGTTGTGGGCAATAAGATGGTGGTGACGAGGTTGGTTAATGATGTTGGAAAACGGGCCAATTTGGCCTAGCTCGACGATCATGAGTGGTGGGAGTTTTCATGCAAATTGGCGCAAAAATCAGCCACATTTATTTAGAGGATAGTGACGTTGATTGTATCTTGTTAGAAGAAATTCATCCACAACTCTTTTAGGGTACTCATTAATTTTCGAAAATATTTTTCTTGGTGGAT
>NW_022195599.1:0-14781 GCF_008641045.1 Pistacia vera
ATATTATAATTTTAATGTATTAAAATTGAATTAATATTTGGAATGTTAACCAAAAAAAAATTAATTTAATTTAATTATCGATATTTGAAAAGAAATTAACAATTAACTAAAAACAATTACATTTATAAATTGTTAATTATTCATTTGAAAAGTTAATTAAATATTTAAACTTAAATAAAATAAAACAAAACAAAATTAAAAAAAAAAATCAAAAAGCGGGTTAACCCGGCCCAACCCGCGCCTAACCTGGCGGGTTAGGGTTGGCGGTCCGGGTTGGGCCAACCAATTCTCTAATCTTGGCAGGCCTAACCTGGCCCGTTAATGTCGCCGAGCGAGTCAAGACCGACCAGCCATTTGCAGTAACCCGCCGTAGGCCGGGTCGGGTCAAGCTGGGCGAGTTGCTTTTCCACCTTTAGAAAGAATAAAATGGTCAAAAGTTTGTTATTAGTAAGGATAGAATGGTTAACAAACATTTGGCTATCGATGAAGAGAAAAGAAATAAGGACGGTTTACATTAGCAAGAGATGGTGCACGTTAGCAACGTCGCAACTGACGATTTTTGTTGTTTTTTGGTAGATCCCGATGTCCAAAATAACTTTCGAGACCACCCACAGAATCCTTATCACCTCCTCTACAAAGCTCAAGCCTCCATTTGTCGTCATCACTCACCATTTACCACCACCACCTCCATTCACACAACTAACTCTTCAAACTGAATTTTCGGTCGTTCTCGGTGTTGGAAATCCACCTTGAAACGCACTGCCTCCCCTATCCTCTTCCTTGAGCCTTTCTCACCCTTAATCCGTTCACCTCGAGCCTGGTGCACTTGCTAATCGCCACCTAAGTTTTTGCATGATTTTCCATCTTTCCGGCCTTTTTCTAGGCAATTCAGTCACCGAAATCTCCCCTATCACGACCGTTCAACTCCCCACCCTCTGCTCTTCAAAACCCACCCCTCCCCTAGCCCTCCGTGCTTGCCATTTTTTGCCCGCGTCTAGCTCTTTCTGCCATGGGACAGTCACCATGTGCGATCGTTGGGTTTTTGGTGCTCGATTAGTGGGTTTTGATTGGTTGTGTTGGTGTTGTGTTTTTTCTGGCCACCGTTCTCTCCCAGATCACTCCAACCTCACTACCCTAAAGTTGCTCACCACCTATTCGATTTATTGCCGCACCTAACTCTCAGCATCCAATTATGACAATTGTCGGCAATGGAAGAGGTTAAGAAGACAAGAAAAAAGAGGAATTTTTTTGTAAATCACTATATTTCTCACCCAAAACATAATATTTGGGTACTGAAAAGGTATTTAAAAAGTGGGCGGGTATGTATCAATGGGCCATTTTGGGGGTGGGAACACTTTGTTAACCCTAATTCGTTAGACAGGATTGGGGCCGTTGGCACAGGGCACCTAAATGGGCTTCACCTTCAAACCCTGGACGTCACTTGTCCTAGGGCTGGTGGCGGGGCTGGAACTGGGACACCACGACCCGGCCCGAGATTTGATATCAATTAATGTGTGTGTGTGTATATATATATATATATGTATATATATTTTTTTTTTAATTTAGAAAAGAAGAAAAAAAAAAAAAAAAATCCTGCTCAACAAAAGGCAGGAAAGTGCCGTTTGAAAAACGCTAAGCCGTATCCAAACAATCGTGTTTGACAGAGAAGGAGAGATCGCATCCCAAAACAACTCCAAACACACAACAAGGCCGCGTTTGTTCATTCAATCTTATCAATATGGTAAGTGTTTTCCTCTTCTTGGCAATCCAAACACTCTAGCTAGGGTTTTATTATTTCATGCTTATAAATTATTTATTGGAAATCGGAACTTTAATTGAATCAGTTTTATTTCTTTTTCGTTTGCTTTTCTATGAGTTGAATGTTCATAATTGAAACACTAAGCTAGTTTTGGTTTAGGTTAAACTTTACTTTGGTTCGATAAGTAATTCTCGAGGTTATTATTAATATTATTTTGAGATATGATATGATAAACAAAATTATGCTGGAAGTAAACTTGTCTTGAGTAGATTTTAATTTTTCCAGGAGAAGTTTATGATTACTGCTTTCACTAATCACATTGCATAAGTTGTTGAATATGATACCATCTAAGTGTGGAATAATTATGCCTTTTTTTTTTAATTGGGAATGCTAGAAAATTCTGAAGTGGGTTCCTAGTAGATGTCTAAATTTTCTGTATGCATTTTGATTACATTACCTTAGGCCTTTTGTTGTTAATCAGCTTAAAAACTTTACAAGAGATTTTACGGCTGGCAACATAATGTATTTATTATATTATTTAATTAGATGATGAATTACGTTGGTATCAATTCCTGCTTATTAACTTTTGATGTTGGGAACTCACTGATTGGCAATGATCCTGAAGAGAGTCTATTGAAGAGATACTCCAAAGACTATTACTTATTTGTTTAAGCAGCTAGCTTGATCTATCATGCTTGTTTTATCTATATGTCTGTTGAATGAGTGGTCTACATTTGGATGATATTCATACTAGGGAGATATCTTTTGGCCATCAATACAATTTTTGTTATAAGTTTTTTAGCTATAATAGTTTAAGTTGAGTTGGGTCTAGATCTGTGGCCATACCGGGAAAACTTTGGTATTTAGAGTAATTGCTTTTCCTTTTTTCTACTCCTAGTTTAATGAAGCCATATAGACTATGTTTCCAAAAGGAAAACATTAATTTGATATTTCCTCTACCTGTCTATCTCTCTGGATTTAGCTGTACTTACTGGAGATTGAATTTGTCCCTTCTTGTTATTAGGCTGATCCTGAATTAGAAGCAATCAGACAAAGAAGAATGCAAGAGCTCATGGCTCAACGTGGCATGGTAATTGATCACCTCTTTTTAATTTCTCAACATTTCACTGAAATTCGTATTGGCTTATCTTGCCTTTAATGTGAATGGTACCGATCAAGTGTAATTGTTATACAGGGTAGTCAACAAAACAATGAGCAGCAGAAAGCACAGGAAGAGGCCCAGAGGTATGTTTTTGAATCTGTGTGTTACATCATGGAAAACTTATTCTTTGCATTTGTAGGATTTTACCTTGTTATTATTTCATTTTAATTTTTGAATATGCTTTGTTGATCCTGAGATTTGAGTGATTATCTTAGGGAGGCAGATGAGCAAAGGCAAATGATGCTTAGTCAGATTTTGTCATCCGAAGCACGTGAAAGACGTACGTTTGATACTTGACCTTTTGACAGTAAAATATTTATTTTTCCCATCTATATTCATTGGGAGAAATATGTATAATTATCGCATAGATTGACAAATAGAAGGTTTGAGAAGTTATGGGTGTTTGTGTTGGAGGTTGAACACCAATTATAGTAATCAAATTGCTCAGTCTTTTTGTGTGAGATGTGCAGTTTAATGGAAACTCCGATCTGAAACTACTATGTTGATAGTAAACTGTATAGCTCTTAGTAGAACAGATAAAGGGTTAGCATTTCAGCAGCAGGCAAAGTTACTGGGCCTAGCTATTTGTTAAAATAACTCTTTGCACTGTTAATATATTGATCTTACTTATATTTTTATCTCATAAATAGTTGGCATCATATATTTCCTATGCTAATATACTATTTGCACAGTTTCTCGAATTGCTTTGGTGAAACCTGAGAAAGCAAGAGGAGTTGAGGATATTTTACTGAGAGCTGCTCAAATGGGCCAAATAGGTGAGAAGGTATGGTGGAAATTTATTGTGTCTCAGTCCCCTTTATTGAATGCAAGCTGGTTGTTGGGTGCCTAGCACTAATTCAAGAAAATGTTACTATCAAGCACAATCATACTTGACTGATGTTTCTATGTAGGTTTCTGAAGAAAGGCTGATATCATTGCTGGAACAAATTAACACCCAAAACAGCAAACAGACCAAAGTCACTGTAAGTCACCTCACAATTTATCATCGTCTCTGAATGCTTGTATTTTATTTCTTTGTTCATGATCTTTTTCCTCATTTGTTGCCTTGACATGCTCCGATATTTCAGATCCAGAGGCGCCGGAGTGTTTTGGAAGATGATGATTAGCTTTAATCCAATCTTGGCCCTATATTTTGTGTGATAAAATTGTGTTATGTTGCTTGTATAATCAGTGTGACCTGTGTAACCATTCTCAACCGGATTTCTTGCTCGACATTGCATTCTCTATCCGACTCCATCCAAATTCATAATTGAGACTTTTATATATCTATGTACTGTTGAATTTTAACTTTCTGGTAATGAATTCTAAACTTTGTTAAGACAAGTGAGGTGAGGTTATGAGTTAATTTGATTGTATGAGATTTGATTGAGAAATAGATGGTTGAATGGTTTTGTTTGGAGTACCTTGTGTTACAGCCGAACAGGAATATATTTATGAAGGTAGTCTTGATTCTTGAATAGCTCATCCAGTAGGGTGCAAGGTGCATATTATTAAAAGGTTTTAATTAAACACAGACACACATTTCTTCAACAAACTAAACACCCTGTCCCTAACCACTGAACACGATGGCCACTTCAACCATCTTCAATCACCACCACCCTAAACACCCCGACAAAACCACAAGAACGTTGTCAAGGTGTGATTCATTATGAGGATCATGCTTGATCTCAACACAATTAGCGTTTAAGGTTTTGCATGCTCTCACGATTATGAACCCCTCTAATTGCCCATCCATAATTCTGTGTTATGTCTTGAGGTTTAAGATTTTAGAGTTTATTAATTTGAGATTATGTTGTTAGAATAAATTTGTTTTGAGTTTATGTTAGTGTTTTAAAACCTAGCCCGGCTCGGCCTGGCCAATTGAATTGGTTCAATCGGACCCAAGGCCTTCATTGGGTCAGGTTACAAATTTTTCTATTAATTGAAAACCTTAGAAATTAGGACATCAATATGTGAACAATTGAAGGTTAAAATGTTAAGGTTTTTGAAGAAGAATGACTGGTGAGTGCAATGATGTAAGGCGGTGGTGATTTCTAGTGAGTGAATGGACCGAAAATTGTAAAACTATGTCACTAGAAAAAGCTTGTTGTTGACAATGATTGGGGAGGCGAATGGGAGAACGGTGAGATGGGTTTTGGTCAGGAGGCTAAGGGAAGTGTTTTCGTTAAGGATGGGCATAGGTCGGGGACCCCTGTCTCCGGCCTCTGCCTAAAAGCCCAAGGGGATTCCCCGATCCTGGCCCGTAGCCTGTTCGAAGAATTTGGGGAATCCTCGAATAAAGCCCGTTCCCCAAATCTTCGAATTCCCCGCTTGGGAGTTTTGTGTCTTTTTATGTCCTTATTACCATTTTCTTCAAATTATAATATACTATCTAAAAAGAAATTAAATATATAATGATTTATTGATTTATTATAATCAATCAAAACACCAAATGATATATTACACATATATAATATATATATATTATGTGTTAATGTAATACCCCGTACTTTTTTTTATGGAGTTTTATTAAATTTTATTTCTTGTTCTGGTCCTTCTGGATTAGTAAAGATATGGAAAAATCTGATACCATACATTTCATTTTATGACAATTTCAATTACATTTGTTTATATGCAAATGACGTTACATTTTTACGATATTTTATTTATAAACAGGTTTTATAGTTTTCCCACATGGCACATCTCGATCACCCGAGTCTCATGGGTGCGCCCGGAGCCTATGGGATAAGGAGGGTTGGGACGGGTCGTGTTAGTTAACATATGATTATAGATAATAATATATTATATATAATGTAGAACATATATATGTTATATACTTATATACCATATATAATGTATAATGTCGGATATATAACTTTTGTTTCATAGCATTAATATATATATATATAATGATTTATTATATTTAATTCAGTTTTATTTATTACCTATTTGTATATGGTTTTATAAAATACTTACACAATTATAATTTGTTATTGTATAATATATGATTGATTTTCAAATATTAAAATTAATATAGGTATATATAATATATATGATTGCACAAGGGTTACTAGACCTTAGAGATGTTGTCAGAAAATCATGGAGTTTATGCATGTGGGAAACTATGATAGCCGACCTAAGCGGAACCAATCAACACAACGATCAGTCTAAAAATGGTCAAGACCCTCCTTTTATCCCACACACACGTACACCCACACAGATTCTAACACCATCTAAAAGGGCTAGTGAATATTAAACAACCACATAAATAGAGAACATAAATATAAATGAAGAACATGTACATAAATGAAGAACAAGAACATAAATGAAAACATAAATATTAAACATGTTAAAGAACATAAATTAACACATAAATTAAAACATATATCGGATCTTTTGCTATCTATAACATTTTCAGAGTATTACAACACCCTTGAGGTTGAGGGAAACTTAGAAATATGAAAGAAACATGGAAGAAATTTAGGAAGATGTGTAGAGAAAGTATGGAAATGTATGGAAAAAGAGTGAGAGAAATAAAAGTGTTTGCAAAGTTTTACAACAAATTCCTCCTCCTCCCGGGAAGGGGAAAGCCTTTATTTATAGAAACAAAGGAGACAAGCTCTCATAAATGAGGCATTAAGTACGACAACCTTTTTGACTTTGGCTTTTTTTTTTTTTTTTTTCATTAAGTACCTACAATTGTTGACAAAGCTAAAGCTTACAAACCTTGACTTTTTTACAAAGGCTACGGGAGAAATTACAATGAAAAGGCAAATTACCATTTAGTCCACTCATTTTTACATAAAGCACCAGCATTTAATTTAATTAAAGGCGCGCAGATCTTTAGTCGTCTGACAATGGTAACGTCCCACGATTCTTCATCCTGGAAGTCGAGACACACCCATTGATTGAACCGTTAGCAGGGATTTGTCGGGGAGAGTATGGATGAGTATCCGAAGAATGTCTGAATCTGAGATTTGCGCTACAGATGTATGTGGTGCATTCACGTATTGTTGTCGCCTGGATTTATGGAGATATGTATCACGAGCCTACTGAAGCTCTCTCTCCTGCACGTATCTGGTTGTGAGTCTGGGTACCCACCATTCGGGATAAGATGAATTGTCATCGGATTGAGCATTGATGGAACGTATGCACGTCTGTTTGGCTTGGAGCAATTTCTCAGTGTAGTCTAGAGAAAGAATTCCCACGGAGCTCATCGTGAAAGGATGCCATAGTGCATCTGGAATGATCTGATTTTTTTCAAAAAGGATTTTTTGAATTGATCTAGTCACATAGGATGATCAAACATACTATGGACAGATCGTATGGATAAGACCGATGAAAAGTGGCTTGATGGTGAGAAAAATATATGCCATCAGATCGGATAGAGTGATGTCTGTGAAAAACATTATAGACCATGCCATTTTGGTAGACATAGGACCTTTGTATCGGGCAAGTTGGTGAGCAAACACAGATTTCCATTTGTCGAGGGTTTTGAACCATCGGAGAAAAGTCATCAAAGAGTGCAATTCAGGGGTTGAGGTTGACTGGTATTGGAAATTATTTTCAACATATGATGGATCGGGAATTGAATAGCATGTGGTATTGATGTAACATTACCAAAAGAACCATAATATTCTGCTGGAAATATGATATCAAGACCTGGAGGTACAAAAGATTTTTGAAAAGGGTATCTGGATGGACCCCTAACATATCATATGGATTGACCGCATTTTTCAATGCATTGAAGTTGGTAAGAAACTGAGAGTGATAGCATTTTCATCAATGGTACGAGTTCGAACAAGGTCATCAAATTCAGGAGGTACATCGGAGAACGTTTTGGTAGAGGATGATACCAGGAACTGGACTGGTTAATGGTTGGAACATAAAACAGTGAAGAGGTTTGGATCTAGGGTTTAGGAAACCACCTCGTTTAGTTTTTAGGTCTGGATAAATAATCTGCAATGGTGTTGGTGTGACCTTTGATATGCTGGACGGTGAAGGAATATTTACTGAACCATTCTGCCCAGCAAGTAACTGTTGATGTGGACTTTTTTCTTGTGGAAACGTAGCATTTGATCAAAGAACTTCATATCCGTTTCAACGAAGAAATATGTCCAACAAGGTGGAATTCAAACCTTTCAATGGCATTTTTGATGCTAATACTTCCTTGAAAGTAAGAATGATAAGCTGCTGGTGTGGTTTGAATGGTCCACTCTGGTATCCGCACAGATGTCGTACCTTGTCGTCATCTTGTTCCAAAAGTACTGCACCCAATGAGTGTCACTAGCATCCGTCTGAAGAATGCGTTTCCCCGAAGAAGAATCTTCAATGGCTGTGTATGGAAGATGACGCTTGAGACTCTTGACTGCATTTGTCTGCTTTTCAGACCATTCTGGAGGATTCTTCTTAGCATCTGGGAAAGTGGAGTAGTGAAACGAGAAATGTTGGGGATGAAACAGCGCATGTAATTGGCAATTCCCAAGAATTGTGTATTTCTTTCTTGGTGTGAGAACATCTGGGAATTTTTGCAATTCATTAGCAATAGAGGCTGAAGATCATACTTGCCGTCAGCAATCACCATACCGAGAAAATCAATCTTTGTTTGCCCCAATTGCATTTTCCTCAAGAGCATGATACCATAGGTGTGGATGATTCAGCAAAGTCACGAAGAAGACGTATATGAGATTCCTCTCTTTTGAAAAGAGAAGGATATCACGATATAAATGAGACATGTTGCGAGGGGAGCAAAAATCTTCGTCATGCTTCTGGAACAGGAAGGCGACTTTTAGTCCAAAAGGCATGACTGTCCACTGGTAGGGTGATTGGGTATACAGAAAGCAGTCTTATGACGATCATCAGGATGAATTCCAAGTTGCCAAAGCCACGTTTGAGATCAAATTTTGAAACCATCTTTGCATTATGAGATTTGCAAAAAGAACTTGTCTGGAAGGCAGAGGAAATTTATCATCACGAAGGAAGAAATTCAAGGGCTGATAATTGATGACCAGTCTGAGTTTTCCTCTGGCCTGTTCTGCCCGTTTATTGACATAAAAGCTTCACATGCCCATTGAGAGTCTGTGGGTTCAAGCAATCCTTGAGATAAAGCTGAGTACATTCTTGTTGGGCGAGACTGAGATGTTCTGGTGACATGCCGGAATGACTAGCTTTAGTGGGATT
Organism: Pistacia vera; assembly: GCF_008641045.1. Taxonomy (NCBI): domain Eukaryota; kingdom Viridiplantae; phylum Streptophyta; class Magnoliopsida; order Sapindales; family Anacardiaceae; genus Pistacia; species Pistacia vera. The sequence goes on from NW_022195599.1 coordinate 9,102, forward strand.
GATATCTTCGCTCTTGATAAATGGAAGACGGATAAAGAATCTGAATTCTTCCATAAGGGATGAGCACATTAGTGAGAAAATCAGCATGAGAATCTGCGCAAGAACGAGAATAAGCTGGTTCTTGATCTGCTCAATGGATTGCCTTCAATCTGGAATAAATTAGCTGTGTGGTCCAGGATTGGAAAAACATCTGTAACGAACACCATCAGGAGGATTCTAAGTTATTGGTTTAGAATAAACATCAAAACCTAGAACCATGTCTTTGCCAGGTAATCGGAACCAAGAACTTTATGAAAAGTGAAACATCCTGGGAAAATGGATTTTAATGGGTTTGCTAATCAGATGAGTATGAAGGTCTCACTATTAGCAGTGTAGAATATTTCCTGATGAGGTTTCCACTGAGAGGCTGAAGGATCTATGGTTGATAATAGTACGAGTAGCACCATATCAAGAATGCAATGACTGAAACAGATTTGAGTATTTAGTAGGGAAGATCTGAACTTTTGCTGTAGGTATGTGACATGAGAAGGCTAATGATGGAAGGGATTGTGTGCTTGTTGGATATGGTGAAATAGTGACATCTTAATCAGAGTACTCAGTATCAGTGGCTGCAAACTGAAATGGTGTCTGAGGTGGGTTCGTCATCCATTGAAAACCAACTTTCAACTCATCATCATAAAAAATCGATATCTGTGAGCTGAGAAATTGTTGCATCTTTTTGACTGCTGCTTAGGCTTGTTTGGACAATTTTTGGCAAAATGACCTGGCGGTTGCATAATAACACCGATTAGACCGTTTGCCTTTACGTTTCCTTTTGCGAAGAAACTTGCGGTGCTTGAAACGTTGAACTTGCATCGACCCGAGCATTAGGTGGAGAAAACTTGATGCGTCTAGAATGAAACTTCTTCTTGGTAGGACAAGAACATGAGCGATCTGATTTGCACTTGATCTGCAAGTCTGGTCGTTGACAAACCTTTGTCAACTGTTTAGAACGCTCATATAATCATCAAAAAATTGTTTTTGAGAACAGAGCTTTTCCAGAGCAAGAATAACAAACTGGTAAATTTCACCAAGAGAAGTAGAGCCAATTTGTTTGTTCTGGGACTGCATAAGCGGTTGCTTCATGACTTGGATTCAGGAATTGATGCCAAAAGGCTGTGCTTCATATTAGATCATCCATCCCCCCTAAGGATTGATATCGTTTGACCATCTCTTTGTAATGCCTGTCAAGATCTTTCTTTTTTAGAACCATCGCATCTTGAAATATTCTTCTCTGACTTGGTTCTCATAAATGAGGTAATCCCAAACTCATCATACAGGAGATACAGGGCTTGGTTGATATCTGGCATTTGGATGAACAGATTTTTGTCTATACTCCTGAGACTTATCCACCAATCACGGAGAATGCCTCCAAATCTAGCTGTAAACTGCGTAAGTACAGTAGAGACTTGGGCATTAGGTTTTAGCATTTCAGCTTGTAACCAGGCCTGAATTCGTACATCGAGATCTCCATTTGTGTAGGAGGATCATCGACAGTAAAAGTGTGGAGCTTTGCTGAAGTTGTAAGAGTCACGTTCACCGGAGTATGATGAGATTGTCGATACATAGGGCGAGAGTCTGGAATGGAGTCATCACCTTCAGCATCCATCATCGATCTCAGAAACAACAGTTGGTCTGGACGATTCAGGTTGATGGGTCATCAGTTGGGGATAAACATGAGGATGTTGATCGAAGTATCACTGTCAGAGTCAAATTCACTTTCAAATGATTCATCAGGTGAAGTATAGTGGCTTCTGATTCTGATTCGTTTGGAAGGTTGATAGAGAATCCTCAGAAAGACCCGAAGCGGCAAGACGTTGCCTTTCTGCCATGTCTCGCAAAAAAGAGCTCATAAAATTGGAGGAGATATTATGGTTCTTTTGGTATATGTTACATCAATACCACTTTGCTATTCAATTCCCGATCCATCATATGTTGAAAATAATTTCCCAATACCAATCAACCTCAACCCCTGAATTGCACTCTTTGATGACTTTCTTCCGATGGTTCAAAACCCTCGACAAATGGAATCTGTGTTTGCTCACCAACTTGCCCGAAACAAAGGTCCTATGTCTACCAAAATGGCATGGTCTATATGTTTTTTCACAGACATCACTCTATCCGTCTGATGGCATATATTTTTCTCACCATCAAGCCACTTTTCATCGGTCTTATCCATACGATCTTGTCCATAATATGTTTGATCATCCTATTGAGACTAGATCAATTCAAAAAATCCTTTTTGAAAAAATCAGATCATTCCAGATGCACTATGGCCATCCTTTCACGATGATCTCCGTGGGAATTCTTTCCTCTAGACTACACTGAGAAATTGCTCCAGCCAACAGACGTGCATACGTTCCATCAATGCTCAATCCGATGACAATTCATCTTATCCCGAATGGTGGTACCCAGACTCACAGCCAGATACTGTGCAGAAGAAGAGCTTCAGCAGACTCGTGATTACTATCTCCATAAATCCACGACAACAATACGTGAATGCACTCCGTACATCTGTAGCGCCAACATCTCAGATTCCAGACATTTCTTCGATACTCATCCAGATACTTCTCTCCGACAATCCCTGCTAACTGGATTCATCAATGGGTTGTCTCGACTTATAGGATGAAGAATCGTGGCACGTTACCAATTTGTCAGACGACTAAAGATCTGCGCGCCTTTAATTAAATTAAATGCTGGTGTCCTTTATGTAAATATGAGTGGACTAAATGGCAATTTGCCTTTTCATTGTAATTTCTCCTGTAGCCTTTGTAAAAAAGTCAAGGTTTGTAAGCTTTACTTTGTCAACAATTGTAGGCTACTTAATGAAAAAAAAAAAAAAAAAGCCAAAGTCAAAAAGGTTTGTCTTGTACTTAATGCCTCATTTTGAGAGCTTGTCTCCTTTGTTTCTATAAATAAAGGCTTTCCCCTTTCCGGGAGAGAGGAAACTTGTTGTAAAACTTTGCAAACACTTTTATTTCTCTCACTCTTCTTTTCCATACATTTCCATACTTTCTCTACACATCTTCCCTTACATTCTTCCATATTTCTTTCGTATTTCTAAGTTTTCCCTCAACCTCAAGGGTGTTGTAATACTCTGAAAATGTTATAGATAGCAAAAGATCCGATATATGTTTTAATTTATGTGTTAATTTATGTTCTTTAACATGTTTAATATTTATGTTTTCATTTATGTTCTTGTTCTTCATTTATGTACATGTTCTTCATTTATATTTATGTTCTCTATTTATGTGGTTGTTTAATATTCACTAGCCCTTTTAGATGGTGTTAGAATCTGTGTGGGTGTACGTGTGTGTGGGATAAAAGAAGGGCCTTGACCATTTTTAGACCGATCGTTGTGTTGATTGGTTCCGCTTAGGTCGGCTATCATAGTTTCCCACATACATAAACTCCATGATTTTCTGACAACATCTCTAAGGTCTAGTTATATATATATATATATATATAGGTCGGGTTGGAGATTTTGGGGCGGGGACACAATGGGGCCAGGGCGGGGTGGGGCGAGGGAAGACCTATCCCGGTCTCGGCCCATCCCCAAATTTTGGGCCTGATCCTGGCCCAAATCCCGAATGATTCAAGGAAACTCCACCCTGTTAGGGGCGGGTCCTTGCGAAGCTAGGTTTTATGCCCATCTCTAGTTTTCGTGGTGATGGAAAGTGTTGTCGTCATAAGAAACATGCCCTATTTGTCGACTTTTTGCAAGATTTCAAACTTATATATAATTTTCAAAGGTATTTTTGTTAGATTTCAAACCTTTAAACACCGATATGACCAGTCAGTTAAACCGGTCAATCCAGAACCCAGTCACTTTGTCGAGTTTCACCTCAAGTCGGGTTTTAAAACACTGGTTTATATCATTGAGATTGAGTTATCAACTTGGATATTCAAACAATTATATTTGGAGTAACGAATATTAATAATAGGGTTCTAAATATCACTTTTTCTTAGATGTTTAATTATATTTTTGCAAGCAATAATACTACGCTTAGACTACTTCCTTACATCAATCCCTTATATTATGACGTGATAGATGACGTATAGACCACTTTCTTACATCTAGGGGTGTTCAAAAGAACCGGTTGGAACTGAAACCGGCGGGTATCCTGGGTTTGGTTCCGGTTCTTACCCAGAATCAATCGTCAATGGGTAGGTTCCGGTTCTAAATTTTTGGAACCGTTACTGTACGGTTTCGGTTTCGGTTCCTATAGTTAGGAATCGGAACCATGAACCAGGAATCGAGATTAATATAAAATAAAATTAAATATTAGGGGGTTAATAAAAACTTTTGTAGAAAAAGTAATGTGAATACATTTATATTTATATTTCATAACATTTAAAGTAAGTTGGTTTGACTTTTGAGAATCTACCTTTACAAAGTAATGGAGTTTGTCATTTTGAATTTATAATTTGTAATTTTATTTTTGTTAACAAGTGCCAGGTGGGGGGTATTTGTAAGTTTTTAAGGGTTTTTTTTGTTATTTTAAAAACTTTTGAGGGGTCATTGTAATTTTACATCAAACTCGGTCTCAGAGACGTATCCACTATGACGCCAACTACAGTCGCTATTGAGGTATCTCTTCTTTTCATGCTTTCTCACATGCACACGCACACACATGAACAAATGCATAAATGTATCAACTAGTTGGTCGAAAATTGCTCAGCTAATAAGAGGATTCATGTCTTGCCAGGCACTTGAACAAATTGAGTGTTTCCTAAAGGAAGAGGGAGAGTTGCCATTTAGTTTCGACAAAGCTCCAAATTCTGGTACTTAATTCAATGTTCTGAAAACCGGATCGGACAATGACCCGTTCAAGGGTCCGGTTTCTGGTTTGACCAGTTTGACTGGTTGGATCAGTAGGTTGGATCGTAATTTGTAAAATTATGTTTAGTCCCTAAAGGTTTGAAATTCATCAAAAACACCCCTATAACACTCCCGTAAGGTTTGAATCTATCTAAAACACCCCTATCGCGCGAAGATTCTGGTTAGTGTGGCGGCAGCGACGATCAACGGCCAATCGAAGCTGGAATCTTGGGGCTTTTGATGTGCAGGTGCCGGCGACTCTGATGGTGGTGTGACGGAGTTCCATCGGCGTCGGAACTCGTAGGAATCAACGAAAGAAATTCGACGTTGCGTAAAGCCGTAAACTTTAGGTGGACGGCGATCTACGAAGGCTGGACAACAGCGACTGAAAATGGATGGGTTTGGTCGTGGAGATGCCGTCCGTCGAATGAGGGTGTTTTCTCCGCCGAAAGATGCCGGAATCCGGCGGCGATTGGACCGCGATTCGGCACTATTCCGACGGTCTAATCTAGTTTAACTTCAAATAACGGTTTTTTAAAAATACCGGACCGGATTTGTCGTCGCTTGCCGGTCGAACCGGTCTGGTTTTCAGAACACTGGCTTAATTAATTCTTTGTTATTTTGTCATAGCATGGGTGACGTTCCTAATTTTGTTAGAGCGAAACCCTTATTCATAAATTTAGATGTAATCTTATAAGATTCTTGTTCACGAAGTAAGATGTATTTTTAGTTTTATTTTAATTTTTTATTAGATGACACGTTTTTGTTTTTGAGAACAGAGCTTTTCCAGAGCAAGAATAACAAACTGGTAAATTTCAC